>NW_027331940.1:0-300000 GCF_048418815.1 Hemitrygon akajei | reverse complement strand
CCTGTAACCCTGCAGCTACTTAGCAATCATCAATTTATTAATCTCTGTCATAAATATACCCAAATGGCAGCCTCAACCAACCTCTGCAGCAACAAATTCCACAGATCAGACACCTTTAGGCCAAAAAATTCTCATCTGAGTTTTAAGGGGAAGCATCTTTATTCTGAGACCGTGCTGTCAGATCACAGACTCTCCGTCTAATGGAAACATCCTCTCCATGTCCACTGTATCCAGGCTTTTCAGCATTCGGTAGGTTTACTTAACCATACATCCCTCCACCACCCCCACCGTCCCTCTGAACTCCATCGAGCACAGGTCCAGAACCATCAAATGCTCCTCATACATAAAGCCGATCATTCCTGAGATTATTGATGTAAACCTTGTTAGCAACAACTGTACTGAACACATTTCCAGGAATAACAAAGAAATTGGTACCAGGATAATTTAAAGGGAAATGTTGTGCTTTCTTTACTGTTCTACTATCACATGTGTTGGCGCGTGGCCAAGTGGTTAAGGCGTTGGTCTAGTGATCTGAAGTTTGCTAGTTCGAGCCTTGGCTGAGGCTGTGTGTGTGTCCTTCAGCGACGACACCAGTGCCAAGCTGTATGGGTCCTAATGCCCTTCCCTTGGACAACATCGCTGGCGTGGAGAGGGGAGACTTGCAGAGACTCTAACGGAGGCCTACAAACTATCACAGCCATTTTCATTTCCAGGTTAAAACAGGTCCATTTCATGAAATATAAACCAAGAAATAAAAAGAAACTGGAATTACCAGAAACACTCAGCAGGTAAGGAACAGCTTACAATACAATTCAATTAATAACATTTCATCAGAATGACTTCAAACATTTTCAGTTTTTAGTGCAGATCTTTAGCACAGATCTTTAGCACAGCTGCCTGATTTTCACTGGGTGACAGTGGGGGGGGGGGGGATTTCCAAACACAGTTTGAACACCAAACTCAGGGTCTATTTCTACTGTTGTAAACACGGAACAGCCCATTTACTCACAGCCTCTCCCTGTGAGGGATGGAATGGGAACTCATCCTCTCCTCAGATTGGGAGTCATTGCTTCCAAAGGAACTCCAGAAACAAACATCTGATCCCAGACCAGAAATACTCGATCAACACCTCACAAGCCCAAGCAGCTCAATCCCGGGTCCACTTTACCTGGATCAAAAACCGTGATCTCCCAGGAACCAACGTCACAGACTCACACTGCTGAATCTGCCACTCACCGACCCTGAGAGTCTCACACATTGTCCCCACATCTCATACTGGGTAGTGCAATCTAGGAGTTCACCACAACCAATGTCCAGCTGCTCAAAATTTCTGCTTCATTGCAGGACGACTATCCGGCCCCATCTGTAGAAGCACTAACCAAAGTCAAAGCCAAAACACCAATAGTTCCATTTGCCTGGAATGCCGATCACAGGATTAGAGCCCAAGCACCAACTCTCCCAGTATTCTTTGCTGCCAGTAAAATGCTGCAGTGTGTCAGCCCGTCACTGTTCATAAACTAGCACGTCCACACCAATGCACAACAGAACTGGGACCTGATGACCCTCCGGCATTCCAGCTAACAATAACCGATTCTGGAAATGACTCAGCGAGGCCAACGGTACAAAAGAACACTTCACAATGAAGACAAGGGTTGGAGGAAAGTTTGCTGATATATAACATTGAGGAGGTGGGATACAAGGCGGACTGATGAAGACCCAGATGGTTCATTTAAATCACTGAAGTGGGGTTGGGGGTTGTGAGGAGACTGGACAGAGGTTGAACAAGATGAGCAGATGGAACCAGGTGGGAGAAGGGATCAAGGACAATCACTGATGGTCCTCCAGCAACACATAGGTACTGAATGAATAGGACATACTATTGTACAAAAGACTAAAATGACAGAATTAGCAAAAATAACAAGAACTTTGACAGATATACTTTGACCCTCACCAAAATTTTATCAACACACCGTAGAAAGTTTCCCATCCGGACACTTCACGCTTTGCATGGTAAAGCGAGGAACTGGTAAGACCTTTGGATCCAGATCAGCACATCACAGAAACCATTCTCCCCCCTAGACTTCCCAGTCCCTCGGTAAAGCAGGCAGTGAAATCAAAGATCCCCACAACCTGGGACGTTCTCCTTTCTCACCCACCCCAGTCCGGGAGAAGACACAACAGCCATAAAGCTCCAGGACAAATGTGAGGAGCCTCAGGAAACGAGGCGAGTTCGGGGGAAGTTGACGGGACTCAGTGGCCAACATCAGATTTCCCCAACACAACATGGAGGATGCATGACCACCCATCTGGAGATTGTGAACATGCACAAAGAGATCGTTACATCTGCGGTTAAATGGGAGGGGCAAATGGAATCACGTGAACGGTGGGGTATAACACCCCAGGCATAGACTCCAGCTTCCCAGCATTCTGTGGAAATAAACAGATGCGCCTCACATCTCCTCTCACCTTAAATGTGTCAGACATTTCAAACCCCCAGGAAAAAACATACCCTGTGTCCACTCTATCTGTTCCTCTCGTAATCTGATAAACGTCCATCCAGTCTCACCCCAGCCTGCGCCATTCTGGAGAAAACAACAGAAGTTTGTCCAGCCTCCCGTTATAGCTCATGCTCTCTAATCCAGGCAGTGTCCTGGTAAACCTCTTCGCGCCCTCTCCAAAGCCCCGACATCCTTCCGAGAATGGGAGCGACCAGAACTGTATGAAACACTCCAGATGTGGTCTATCTAGTTTTACAAAGCTGCAGCACAACTTCATGACTTTTGAACTCAGTCCTTCAACTAATAAAGACAACCATGCCATTTGCCTTCTTAACCACCCGATCAATCTGTGCAGTCTCCTTCAGGGAGCGATGAACTTGGAATCTAAGATCCCTCTGATCATCGACACTGTTCAGGGTTTTGCATTTAACACTGTACTGTCTCATACATTCAGGGGTGCAGTGCTACCAGAGCTCACCGGAGAGCCGCTCCGACACCTCTGTAAAAAAGTCAAAATAAACAAGCACGGAATTTAACAACCCCGGATATTAAATTGAGGGAATTTTACGGAAGCGGGGGTGTTGGCTGGTGGGGAAAAATACCACTAATAACATTAGGATATTTGATCGTTTTTGGTGAAATCCTGGAGCTGTGACTGTTTTTAATTTAGGTACTTGTAAAATTCCTTCTCACTCGACCCGTTATCCAAGGAAGCTGGGGAATACCTGTACACAAATGCGAGCATTTTTCCGCTCTTCCCAATTTGTACCATTGGATACCAGGAAGGAGCTATATTAAGCACGGAATGAACATCGAAACCTATGCTTAAGAGTCGAAAATAATGAAAGAAAAATTCACTGCTCGCTCATCTTCAGCCTGATTTTGATGAAATATTCAAGGTAATCATCCAAAATCCTCTTCTACACCTGGATATATTTAGTTTTGTTTTGGAAGCCAAATGGAAAAAAAATTCTAGGCTACAAGCTAGTTTTACGTCATTTTATATAATTAGTGGCTGAGTAAATCCTTGGCCTCGCTCCACCAACTGTAGTTGATTGAAAAGAGGCTCTTGTTCTCTTTGTGTTGACAGGAAAAAGAGTAATTTAGTGAGGCAATGAACGAGATGAAATGCATTTCCAAATCTCCCAAATGGTTGCTCTCCTCCCGTTAACATTTGTCACTTCCAAAATACAATATTTTCTATTCGTATAGTTGCGATAATAATTTATGTAAAGATTCAAGCTTCTTTAACTTTTTATATATTTAAACACTAAACAGGATGTATAAAGGTCGAACCATGTAACACCTGACGTGTGAGGATATTTTGAGTATCGACACTCACAGGTACACTTCAATATATTGAGAAAGGGATGGAGCAGTGGACCCAGAGTGAAGTGATAAGCAGGTGAGAGGACGTACAAAGACAGAGAGGATGAGAGGGAGTGGGAGGGAGGGGTGTGAGGTAAATTTGTTCACCGGAAGGGGAAATCGATATTCATGCCATCAGGTTGGGTGGGGGCACCCAGACGGAATATAAGTTGCTGATCCTGCACCCTGAGGGTGGCCTCATCTTGGCAAGGGATGGGATGACACGTCGGAACGGGAATGGGAATCGGAATTGAAATGTTTGGACACCGGGAAGTCCCGCTCGGAGTGGAGAGTTCAAAGGTTAATTTATTATCAAAGCAGGTATTCATAAATAACGCTGAGTTTTTTTCTTCTCCAGAGAACCACGAAACAATGAAAGCATGAAAGTCGTTCAGAGAGAGAAAAAAATGAAACTCCCTCCCCACCCCCCGCATCAAAAAGGACGGCATCCCGATCATCAACCCCCAAAACCCACCCCTCCCGCACAAAAGGGTAGAAAAATATCGACACCCGTTAAAAAACATTCCTACCCGACACAACTGCGGAGCAGCCGGTGTCACCAGTGTCGAGGCGGCCGCATCGGGAGCAGCGGACACAACAGGCGACCCCGGAAGATTCACATGTGAAGTGTCGCCTCACCTGGAAGGATGTTTGGACAACGGAGAGAGTTCAACAGTCCGGCCCTTTCACTGTGACACCCCGAACTCCACATCAAATCCGTCCAAACGAATCTGGGCGAACTTTAATGACCAATAAATATAATTCCTCTCAGCGATCAGCTGTCTGAGTGATTCCCTGACTCTGAGAGGAAGGGGTATCTATGGTCCACACTGTCAGGGTGTTGAGTTTACCAGGAGACAAAGACTGCAGGGACGAGAGGTTTTCTGTTGACTAATACACTACCCGCTGGCAATTCTGGTGTTGTGACCCGAATCGAGACAAACACAACGCTGCCCATTCCACTAACACGGCACAGCCGGACACATAACAGGGGATTTTACATCTCACAACACTGGATTCAGTGATGAAACCCGTGATTAATGTTTTTGTCTCACCGAAAAGTCCATTAACCCTAACCCTGCAATATGGTGTAAAATCCCGCTCCCCATATTAACACGGGTTATACAGACCAAAGAACAAACTGCCGGAGGAACTCAGTGGGTCGGGCAGCATCTGTGGAGGGAAATGGACCGTCAACATTTCGGACCGAGACCCTCCCTCTGGACTGAGAGTGGACGGGAAATAGTCAGAGAAAAGAGGTGAGGGGTGGGGATGGGGCAAGAGCTGGGGAGTGAGAGGTGGATCCAGGTGAGGGGGGAGGTGGAAGGTGAAAATAGTGACAAGGGGGGGAGGTGAGTGGTGGGGGCAACACGGGGCTGCAGAAGATGGAAATTAATTCCATAGAGGATGAACAAAGAGGTTAGAGAGTATTTGTTATAGAGAGTGCAATGAAGATTCACCTGACTGATCCCTGGAGCGGTGGGGTCATAACCTGAAGAAAGATCAAATGTGATAACTCTAAATGTCATTTAGAGAGTCGAGGACTGAGAGGTGAACACATTGAAATGCACAGCATCTTTAGCGGTTGAATCAGGGATCCCAGTATCTGAAAAAGGGAATGGGAATCGAGCCCGTGACTCTGTGACCTGGGGGTGGAGGGAAAGGGATCGGGGTAGATATGGTGTGGAAAAGTAGACATGTATCTGGTGTAAATATGGAATAATGTGGGGAATGCGGCGGATGGGTCGGGCAGTGTGTGAGGTGAGAGGAGCAGAGTCATCGGTTCAGGTCGGAGTCCCTCTACCCGTCACCTGATCCCGTTTCCTGTTCACGTTTTTTTGCAGATCTGCAGCATTTGCGGGTCACTGCTCTACGTGTCCGTGTAGCTTCACCTTTGTCCCCTTCAGACAAGGCAGTGAGATCCGGATCAAATAGTTCCACACAATTAGAATAGTTTATTACATTTTTTTTCTATTTTTGTACTATATATATACTTCTTTTAAATCACAATTGTTAAAATCTTTTGTTAAGAATTAGGTTCTACTGCTACCGCAGAGACAACGAATTTCATGGCATATTCCGGTGCTATTAAACTTGATTCTGATATTAATATGGGAGACCCACCACCGGTCACCTGATCTCATTTACCGCAGATCGTAATGTGAGATTGAAGCATCTTCCATATATTTGCTTTCCACAGAAATGACAACAGTTCAGTTTCCTTCTGTGGTTCCAGAGCAGAAGCTCAGTCTGTCTAATATTTCCACACAATTAAAGTGGGGAATTTGTTTATTATCATCACGTACTGAGCTACAGTGAAAATCTTGCCTGATGTACCATCCACAAAGATCGATACATTACAACAGTACATTGAGCTCATATACAACAGAAAAATAACTGTAACAAAGCATTAAAGCTGCAGAGAAAGTGCAGTGCAGATAGACATATGGTGCAGGGTCACGTCGAGTTACATTGTGAGGTCGAGTCCATTTTATCATTCATTTGGCTTATAACTGCAGACAGGAAGCCATCCTTCAGCCTGGTTGTACACCAGGTACACCTTTAAGGCTTTTGTATCTCTCTGCCAATGTGGGAGCGGGTTTGCAGCAAGAATGTCCAGGTTATGAGGTTCTTTGTGTATATGGCCTGCTTTTCCGAGGGAGGGGAAGTGTAGGGAGAGTCCATGGAGTGCAGGCTTGTTTCTCTGATGTCCTCTGCTCTCCAAAGTTCTCTGCAGTCATGGGCAGAGCAGTAGCCATACAAAGGCATGAAGTATCGACAAGGAGCTCAGAGACTTCGGCCTTCACCCTGCCTTGTGTAGCTGGCTCCTGGACTTCCTGTCAGATCGCCAGCATGTGGTAACAGAGGGCTCCATCTCCTCTCGCTGTGACCCTCAGGACACATAACCCACAGGGTTGTCTCTTTGGCCCTGTCATTTACTTTCTGTGCACCCATGACTTGTGTTGCCACCCACAGCTCCAATCTGCTAATTAAATTTGCTGAGAATACTACATTGATTGGCCTAATCTCAAATACTGATAACAATCGATCAAATGCCTCCTGACAAGGTTCAGTCCAAACAAACTTTTCACCCTTCTTCAGGAGATTAGTCAGAGGAAGAGCGATAGCAGCAAAGTTCTTACAGAACTTACGATAATATCCATCCATTCCCAGAAACCTTCTAAGAGCCTTCTTAGCAGTCAGAATAGGAACTTGAGAAATTGCCTGGACTTTTGCCTGAACAGGAGCCAACTTGCCTTGACCTACAACATAGCCAAGACAGGTCACAGAGGCATGGCCAAATTCACTCTTAGCCAAGTTAACTGTAAGGCTGGCCTGCAAAAGCCTGTCAAACAGCTTTTCTACTGCAGAGATATGCTCTTCCCAAGTGTCACTCCCTGTGACTAAGTCATCAATATAGGCATCTGTGTGTTCTAACCCTCGAATTTCAAAATCAATCATTATCTGGAATGTTCCTGGAGCATTTTTCTTTCCAAAAGGCAAAACATTGTATTCATACAACCCAGATGGTGTCACAAATGCAGAAATTTCTCTACCTCTGTCCGTCAATGGAACACACCAATACCCTGTCAACAGATCAATCTTTGTAAGAAATTAGCTATTCCAACCTTATCGATGCAATCATCTACCCTAGGGATAGGATAGGCATCTGTTTTTGTTACTGCATTTACCTTCCCATAATCAGTGCCTCTGAGACCTACTGAATCTGTTTCCACACTTACAACAATTGCTCAGCCAATTTACATTTTCTACGTTCATGCGATATGGGTGTTGTTTAATCGGTTTGGCTTGACCAATATCTGTGTCATGTACTGAGACCATGGTTTGCTTGTGAACATCGGGAAATAAATCTTTAAACTTCAGAATTACTTCCTTCAGCTGTTGTTGTTGCTTTGGCTGCAGATGAGCCAACTTGTTATCAATGTTTTCTGGAACAACTGAGTTCATTAGCCTAACTGGGACCACGTTTGGCTTTTGAAAAGTCTCAGACGAGTCTATTGTTTCATTCTCAGGGTTGCCAGATTCATATATTTTGACAACAACACTCACAGATGGTGCCTGATTGTCAAAATAAGGCTTTATCATATTTATGTGTACCAGCTGTGTTAGTTTACGTCGGTCGTGTGTTGTAATAACATAATTCACATCATTAAATTGAGAGACTATTTCATACGGTCTATTGAATTTCACCTGAAGTGGATTCGTCAACATAAGGCAAGCACCTTATCCCCCACCCGGTATTTTCTTTCGCAACCCTGCTTATCAAACCAACACTTCATTTTGTTTTGAGAAATCTTTAAGTTTTGTTTCACTAGACTACAGAATTGGTGTCGTTTATTTTTGAACTTTAAAACATAGTCTAACAAGTTAACATGTACATCCCCATCAATCCACCGCTCCTTTTACAAGGTCAAAGGTCACCTCACTCTGCAACCAAATACTAGTTCAAATGGAGTAAAGCCCAATGATTCCTGAACTGACTCTCTTACTGCGAACAAAAGCAAATGTATTCCTTCATCCTAGTCGTTTCCATTTTCAACACAGTATGTCTTGATCATTGTTTTGGGGGTAGAGTGAAATGTTTCTAAAGCCCCTTGTGATTCCGGATGGTATGTAGACGATGTAATTTGTTTTGCTCCCAGTTCATAAACTACCTGCTGGAATAACCCAGATGTAAAATTACTTCCTTGATCAGACTGGATTTCTTGAAGCAAATTGAATAAAGTAAAAAAAAACTTGTTAAGAGCCTTCGACACAGTTTTAGCTTTAATATTTCTGAGAGGCATTGCCTCTGGGAATATGGATGCAGTACACATAATAGTTAGCAGATACTGATGGCCAGCTTTAGTCTTTGGCAATGGGCCAACACAATCCACTATAACTTTGGAAAAGGGTTCACTGAATGCAGGTATAGGCCGGAGTGGGGCCACTGGGATGACCTGATTAGGTTTAGCCACAACTTGACAAGTGTGACAAATCCCAGCATTAATTTCTGGTTTACCCTGGTTATCCCTGCTACTCTTTTCGAAACTCTTATTCAGGGTAAACATAACCTTATGAGTTAAAGCAAACTGATCTGCTAATCTAGCAGACACCTGCATAGTGGCAGCATCATTTCCATCTAAATACATCTTTATGTCATCAGGCACACACTTTTTGAATTCTTCAATTAAAACCAACTCTTTCAAGCTGTTAAAATCATCATTTACATTTTTATAAGTGCACCAGCGGGAAATACACACAAATTTCTCATAAGCAAATTCCATATAAGTCTGGTTCACAGATTTCTTCAAATTTCTAAACTTTTGCCTGTATGCTTCTGGGACCAACTCATAAGCTTTGAGCACAGCCTGTTTCACTAGGTCATAATGTGTGGTGCGTGACCATATGGTTAAGGTGTTGAACTAGTGATCTGAAGGTCATGATTTCGAGCCTCAGCCAAGGCAGCGTGAGTGTCTTTGAGCAAAGCAGTGAACCACACACTGCTCCTGCACGTTTATAGCCCAGTGGCGATGATTGGTGCAGTATAAATAATCAGCTGCTTCATCAACTGTCAAAGCAGAATAGCCATGCTAAGCCTTCCCCTTTGTTACACTTTATGAGACAATTTTCTGTCTGTTTTTCTGCCTCTCCAGCCTCAAACTGCTTCTGCCTTTCCGCAGCCTCCATCTTTAATTTTTCTCACTTGTACTGGAGCACAAGCTCACTAAGTTTACTTTCAGGAAACACCTCCAACTCCTCCACTTTAAACACACTCTCAGAAACATAATGTTCAGCTATTATCCTCTGCATCTGTGCCCTCCTCATTGTCAATTTCACCTTAGCAAGTTTTAACCTTCTAGCAAGACTCAACAACTCAATCCTTCTGGTGTCCTCTAATACCTCAGAGGTTGGCGCTTCCTGACATCGATCAACATCCATTGCTGCAAATTTTCCACACAGAAATAAATCAAAAGAGATTTCGCCAATGAAATCGATAATTTATCAATCCTCAAATTTGATCATATCCCAGATGCAGGCCCCATTTTGTTACGAACCGTAACGCTTCAGAAACGAACCAGCAGCAACAGACTACTACTGGAGTCTGATTTTGACGTGAAAACCACAATGCTTATTAGTATCCACTTTAATATAGTAACTTAAGCAAGTTAAACAACAATTAACAGTGTTATGTGTATATATGTGTATAAATATAACTCCCAAACTATTGAGCTCGGGAGAAACAAGGCTTGGAGTCTTCAGATGGTAAAGTATGAATGTTCAGTTCATCCACAAAATAGGTGATGAGAGAGATATTTGTAATTCAGGGTAAATGTCGAGAGAAGGCAGTTATGTCGAACAGCAAGGGAGATGAGGCTGAGTGCAGAGCTATGGTGGAAATCTTTGTCACATGGTACGAGGAGAATCATCTGCAGCTTAATGTGAGAAAGACTAAGGAGCTGGTGGTGGACCTGAGGAGGGCTAAGGCACCAGTGACCCCTGTTTCCATCCAAGGGGTCAGTGTGGACATGGTGGAAGATTACAAATACCTGGGGATACAAATTGACAATAAACTGGACTGCTCAAAGAACACTCAGGCTGTTTACAAGAAGGGTTAGAGCCGTTTCTATTTCCTGAGGAGACTGAGGTCCTTTGACATCTACCAGACGATGCTGAGGATGTTCTACGAGGCTGTGGTGACCAGTGCTATCATGTTTGCTGTTGTGTGCTGGGGAAGAAGGTTGAGGGTAGCAGACACCAACAGAATCAACAAACTCATTTGTAAGGCCAGTGATGTTGTGGGGGTGGAACTGGACTCTCTGACGGTGGTGTTGTAAAAGAGAATGCTGTCCAAGTTGCATGCCATCTTGGACAATGGCTCCCATCTGCTCCATAATGTACTAGTTAGGCACAGGAGTACATTCAGCCAGAGACTCATTCCACCGAGATCTAACACTGAGCGTCACAGGAAGTCATTCCTGCCTGTGGCCATCAAACTTTTCAAATCTTCCCTCGGAGTGTCAGACACCCTGAGCCAATAAGCTGGTCCTGGACTTATTTCCACTTGCAAAGATTAACTTATTATTATTTAATTATTGATGGTTTGATATTGCTATATTTCTCCACTATTCTTGGTTGGTGTGGCTGTAACGAAACTCAATTTCCCTCAGGATCAATAAAGTACGTCTGTCCATCTGTCTGTTATACAGGTTCCACAGTGTTAAAATGAGAGAACAGATCCGTCATCTTTACAAATCTACATACGAATTATCACCGAAAGTGACTTATCATGAGGGCTATCATCTTCAAATGAATGACCACATCACACCCAGGCAAGGGTTAACACATAAGTGGTCTCCACAGGATATCCCAAATCAGATCCACTCCTATGGCTTAAATGAGGTGACAACCACACATTCGATGTATGGATAATGGATAGTGGATAATTAACCCACCCTTGCGGGCATAGGAAAGTTCTAAACAGTGACCTTTGGCCACTACTTCCCTGGTTTCAATCCTTCCATTTTTCATCCGTCTCCGTCTGACTCTGAGTGTCTGTGTCCTCAATTAAAACTAAACAAGCTGCAAGTCAGACTGATTCACCTTCTTAATCTCTCTTAAATATGACAGTCCATATCAAAGGAAACCAAGGGATTCATAACAATGGCCACTCCCCACTATGAACTGACTTGTGTTCCAGTAGTTGGGATGACTGAGTGAATCCTTTCCCACAGATTGAGCAGGTGAACGGCTTCTCCCGAGTGTGAACTTGCTGATGTCTCTGTAGGTTGGATGACTGATTGAATCCCTTCCCACAGTCTGAGCAGGTGAACAGCCTCTCCCCAGTGTGAACTGACTGGTGTGCCAGTAGGTGGGATGACTGAGAGAATCCCTTCCCACATTCTGAGCAGGTGAATGGCTTCTCCCCAGTGTGAACTCGCTGATGTCTCTGAAGGGTGGAAGAGTGTGTGAATCTCTTCCCACATTCTGAGCAGGTGAACGGCTTCTCTCCAGTGTGAACTCGCTGATGACTATGTAGGTTGGATGAGTGAGCGAATCTCTTCCCACATTCTGAGCAGGTGAACGGCTTCTCCCCAGTGTGAACTGACTGGTGTGCCAGTAGGTGGGATGACTGAGTGAATCTCTTCCCACATTCTGAGCAGGTGAATGGCTTCTCCCCAGTGTGAACTCGCTGATGTCTCTGTAGGGTGGAAGAGTCAGTGAATCCCTTCCCACAGACTGAGCAGATGAACAGCTTCTCCCCAGTGTGAACTCGCTGATGTACCAGTAAGGTGGATGACTTAGTGAATAGTTTCCCACATTCTGAGCAGGTGAAAGGCCACTCCCCAGTGTGAACTTGCTGGTGTGCCAGTAGTTGGGATGACCGAGTGAATCCCTTCCCACACTCTGAGCAGGTGAATGGCCTCTCTCCAGTGTGAACTCGCTGATGACTCAGTAGGGTGGATGGATCAGTGAATCTCTTCCCACAGACTGAGCAGGTGAATGGCTTCTCCCCAGTGTGAACTCGATGATGTCTCTGTAGTTGGGATGACTGAGTGAATCTCTTCCCACATTCTGAGCAGGTGAACGGCTTCTCCCCAGTGTGAACTCGCTGATGCTTCTGTAGGCTGGATGAATCACTGAATTGCTTCCCACATTCTGAGCAGGTGAACGGCTTCTCCCCAGTGTGAACTCGCTGATGCTTCTGTAGGCTGGATGAATCACTGAATCTCTTCCCACATTCTGAGCAAGTGAACGGCCTCTCCCCAGTGTGAACTCGCTGATGACTATGTAGGATGGAAGATTGAGTGAATCTCTTACCACAGTCTGAGCAGGTGAACGGCCTCTCCCCGGTGTGAACTCGCTGATGACTCTGTAGGTGGGATGACTGAGTGAATCTCTTCCCACAGACTGAGCAGCTGAACGGCTTCTCCCCAGTGTGAACTCGCTGATGACTCTGCAGGTAGGATGACTGAATGAATCTCTTCCCACAGACTGAGCAGCTGAATGGCTTCTCCCCAGTGTGAACTCGCTGATGTACCAGTAAGGTGGATGACTTAGTGAATCCTTTCCCACATTCTGAGCACGGGAAAGGCCACTCCCCAGTGTGAATATGCTGGTGTGCCAGTAGTTGGGATGACCGAGTGAATCCCTTCCCACACTCTGAGCAGGTGAATGGCCTCTCTCCAGTGTGAACTCGCTGATGACTCTGTAGGGTGGATGACTGAGTGAATCCCTTCCCACAGACTGAGCAGGTGAATGGCTTCTCCCCAGTGTGAACTCGCTGGTGACTGTGTAGGTGGGATGACTGAGTGAATCTCTTCTCACAGACTGAGCAAGTGAACAGCCTCTCCCCAGTGTGAACACGCTGGTGTGCCATTAGGTCAGATGACTGAGTGAATCCTTTCTCAGATATTCAGCAGATCACCAGCCTTTGCCCAGAGTGAACTGACTGGTGTGTCCACAGGTGGGAAGACTGACTGAATGCTTTCTCACACACAGAACAGGTGAATGGCCTTGCCCAGTGTGAACTTGCTGATGTACCTTCAATTGTGATAACCGAATGAATCCATTCACACTGTTTCAGCATCTGAACAACCTTTCTCCTGAGTAAAATGACGGGTTGCCAGTTGGTCAAATGACCGAGTGAATCCCTCCCCACAGTTTGAGCAGGAAGGATGGTCGATTGAATCCCATGCTCCACTTCTTAAATATCTGGACAGAGACAACAAAACTGGTGTGCCTTGTTTGAACTTCCTGGAGACAAATTCTTTCTTGTTTTTAACCTGTAAAAAGATTTACAAAATCCATCAATGGGTGTAAGGCAACATTTCAGATGAGATTACTTGAGTTACCAAGGTTTGATCTGGTATCACACTGTTACAGTGAGGTTCTACCCAAGTTGGACAGAGAAATCATCTCCTGACTGGGCAGAGTGCTGGTATCTGGAATGACTATCAATTCCCTGATGCTCTTCCTGTTTCTATAAGAATGGGGCATTTCTGTCATCTCCAATTTGTACCTTGGCGGAGTTGGACTCTCTCCATTGGTATTATTCCCTGTTCCTGCTGAGCTGCATGGGTGCCTGGCCCCACAGTAACCGAAACAGTCTCACGCAATTAGTCTTTCTTGATGTGCATCTGGGATTTTCTTTTATGTATTATTAACTTAAAGTGCCACAGTTTTAATGCCATATAAAAAATTCCTGTTGAGGTGAATGGTTGGTCCGCACAGCTGTTAAAAAGACAGAGTTGATTTTTGTAATATTTTACATTCTTGTAGAAAATTACAACACAGAAACATGCCCTTTGGGCCATCTAGTCTGTGGTGAACTATTTAATCTGCCCACTCCCACACCCCTACCATGCAGGTACCTACATGAACCTCTTAAATGTTGAAATTGAGCTCGCATGCACCACTTGTGCTGGCTGCTCATTGCACACCCGGATGACTGTCTGTGTGAAGAAGTTTCCCTTCATGATCCCCTTAACATTTCACCTTTCACCCTTAACCCATGGCCTCTGGTTGTACTCCCACCCCATCAATCAAATCTCCCCTCAATCTCCTACACTCCAAGGAATAAAGTCCTGACCTGTTCAATCTTTCCTTATAACCCAAGTACTCCAGACCTGGCAACATCCTTGTGAATTTTCTCTGAACTTTTTCAAAGTCTTTACATCTTTCCTGTAGGCTGGTGACCAAAACTGCACTCAGTACTCCAAATTAGGCCTCACCAATGTCTTCTACAAGTCAACATAACATCCATCTATTGCTGTCAGTATTTTTGTTCATGAAGGCCATTAGGCTAAAATCTTCCCTTCCATCTCTATCTAACTGTGATACCACTTTCAGTGAATTAAGGACTTTCTTCTACAAGAGGTCCCTTTCTTCTACAACACTCCTCCGTGCCCGACCAGTCACTGTGAAAGACCTCCGTTGGCAGGTCAGACCAAATTGCAACAACTCACACTTGTCTGCATTAAATTCCTTTTTCCATTTCTCAAACCATTTTGCCAGTTGGTCCAGATCGCACTGCAAGTTTAAATGCTTTTTTGGCATTGACTAGATGGGACAAATAGCCTGTTTCTTTACTGAACTTCTCCATGTTTCTATGGCAGAGAAGCTGGCCAAACTTGTTTGGAAGGGAAAGGGTAGGAGTGACAATTGAGCAGCAGTGGCTGGGGTTTCTGGAGCAATTCGGGACCTGAGTGATTCCACAGAAGTGGAAGCATTAGAAAGACAGGAGGACACAACTGTGGCTAAAATGAGAAGCCAAAGCCAACGTAAATGTCAAAGAGAGGGCAAACAAAAGAACAAAAACTATTCGGAAGCTTTGAGAAACCAAAAGAAGACAACAAAAAAATTCAGATGAGCTCAGTGCGTGGAATCATGACTTGTAGTCATTAATGGGTCTCAGTAGCACCCCAACAGTCTGAGGCATTTAGAGGAACAAAATATACGAGGCTTCAATTTCTCTTCAAAAGCAAGGTTCCCTGGACCAGTTACCTTTCAACTTTCATTTTGGCAGCCACATACAAACTCTGCATCCTCAAAAATTCACATCTGAAGGCCTCCCACTTACAGGTACTCCTTTGCCAGGAATCAACCTGTCCCAAACCACACTTGTCAGATCCTTTCTGATAACATCAAAATTGACCTTTCTCCAATTTAGAATCTCAACCCGTGGTCCAGACCTCTCTTTTTCCATATTTACTTTGAATCTCATGGCATTATGATCACAAATTCTGTCACCACCCTGGATCATTTCCTAACAGCTTATTGCACACTTCTACATCAGGAATTCTACGTACTGATTAAGGGCACATTTGACAAACTCTACCCCATCTAGTCTTTTTACAGTGTAGGAGTCCCAGTCAATATATGGAAAGTTAAAATCACTTATTGAATCAACCTTTTTTTTTATTGGCATGGTCTGCAATCTCTCTACAAATTTGTTCCTCTAAATCCCTCACACTTCTGGCTGCAACCAAGTCCCAATATTGGCTACAATATCATAATTCCTTGTCCTGAGCTCATCTGGCTTTCCTACGATGCTTCTTGCATTGTGATATATACAGCTCAGCACATTCATCGCACCAGGCTCAACCATCTAACTGCTGAATCAATGATCTGAACACCTGACTGGTGTCAAGGAAACAAACCCTCCATCATTGTCACAAAAACAAAGGAGCTGATTGTGGACGACAGGAGGAATGGAGACAGGATAACCCTTATTGACATCAATGGATCTGGGGTTAAGAAGGTGAACAGCTTTAAGTTCCTCGGCATAAACATCACCAAGCACCTTACATTGTCTGTACATACGGCTGTGTTGTGAAAAGAGCACAGCAGTACCTCCTTCACCTCAGATAGTTGAAAAAGTTGGGGATGGGGACCAAAATCCTGAGGACTTTCTACAGGGACACAATTGAGAGCATCCTGACAGGCTGCATCACTGCCTGGTATGGGAACTGTACTTCCCTTAATTGCAGGAAATTGCAGAGAGTGTTGCGGACAGCCCAGCACATCCGTAGTGGTGAACTTTCCACTATTCAGTACATTTACACAGACAGGTGTATAAAAAGGGCCCAAAGGATATCAGGGACCAAATTCACCACAACCACAAACTGTTCCTGCTGTCACCATCCAGGAAACGGTACCACAGCAAAAGGACCAACAGGCTCCGGGACATCATCTTCCACCAGGCCATCAGACTGATTAATTCATGCTGATACAATTGCATTTCAATGTTATATTGACTGTCCTATGTACAAACTATCTATAATAAATTACCATAAATTACACACTGCACATTTAGATGGAGAGATAACATAAAGATTTCTACTCCTCATGTTTATGAAGTAGGTATCTAATAAAGTCAATTCAATTCAATTCACCCTCTCCATTATCTGATAGATAGATAGATAGATACTTTATTCATCCCCATGGGGAAATTCAACTTATTTTTTCCAATGTCCCATACACTTGTTGTAGCAAAACTAATTACATACAATACTTAACTCAGTAAAACATATGATATACATCTAAATCACTATCTCAAAAAGCATTAATAATAGCTTTTAAAAAGTTCTTAAGTCCTGGCGGTAGAATTGTAAAGCCTAATGGCATTGGGGAGTATTGACCTCTTCATCCTGTCTGAGGAGCATTGCATCGATAGTAACCTGTCGCTGAAACTGCTTCTCTGTCTCTGGATGGTGCTATGTAGAGGATGTTCAGAGTTATCCATAATTGACCATAGCCTACTCAGCGCCCTTCGCTCAGCTACCGATGTTAAACTCTCCAGTACTTTGCCCACGACAGAGCCCGCCTTCCTTACCAGCTTATTAAGACGTGAGGCGTCCCTCTTCTTAATGCTTCCTCCCCAAAACGCCACCGCAAAGAAGAGGGCGCTCTCCACAACTGACCTATAGAACATCTTCAGCATCTCACTACAGACATTGAATGACGCCAACTTTCTTAGGAAGTACAGTCGACTCTGTGCCTTCCTGCACAAGGCATCTGTGTTGGCAGTCCAGTCTAGCTTCTCGTCTAACTGTACTCCCAGATACTTGTAGGTCTTAACCTGCTCCATACATTCTCCATTAATGATCACTGGCTCCATATGAGGCTTAGATCTCCTAAAGTCCACCACCATCTCCTTGGTCTTGGTGATATTGAGACGCAGGTAGTTTGATTTGCACCATATCACAAAGTCCTGTATCAGTTTCCTATACTCCTCCTCCTGTCCATTCCTGACACACCCCACTATGGCCGTGTCATCAGCGAACTTCTGCACATGGCAGGACTCCGAGTTATATTGGAAGTCTGATGTGTACAGGGTGAACAGGACCGGAGAGAGTACGGTTCCCTGCAGCGCCCCTGTGCTGCTGACCACCGTGTCAGACCTACAGTCTCCCAACCGCACATCTATCTGTCAAGTAGTCCACTATCCAATCCACCATGTGAGAGTCTACTCCCATCTCCGTTAGGTCTCTGTTTGGTCATTCTGGCTCCCATTCCCCTTGCAGTTTATTTTAACCACATCACCCGCTCCACCCACACTAGCACTAGCATGCCTTACCACTTGGATATCAGTCCCCTCTTGTTCTGTTCCCCTAACTAATGAATCACCTATCACCCCTTTGACTTTTCTCTGTCAGGTAATCCCCTTCACCACCAGTTTCTACAGTGGTCTACCTTTTGTTGTGTTTGATGGGCACAAGAGTACTCTGCAATGGCTATTTAACCTCATTCCCCTTCCTGACTCTCTCCCAGTTTCCTGTGTCCGGCACCTTGTGTGCAACTCACCTCTCTTCATGTCATACCTATCACCCCCTCCAACTCCTGGATGATCCGGAATTCATCCATTTCAGGTTCCAACTCCTTAACGTGCAGGGTCCACATCTTGTAGGTGAGGACATCAGGGACGCTGGAGGTCTCACCACCTTCCCACCAATGTCCCCTCTAATTTGTAATGACCAGTGTGCAGTTAAATCATGTACTGTGCACTTTTTTTAACTCAGTGACATGTGCACAGTGAATTTTATACAGAGAGGTAATCGTTTTCACAGCTAGCAAATCACTGTTGATAAGTACTTTGATCTCCCCTGGGTTTGATCGAGTTCATCTGCACTCTCACACAACCTATGTAGCAGCCCTGTAATGGGTAATGAAGGATTTTCTCACCAAAGCTTTTGCATATTGTCCATATGTGGTTTGCTTGCTAAATTATGCTTTAAAAAGTCAGATTTGCAACTGGTTTGTTGATCAAGTTTGACTGTTTAAATGGTTAATTACATATTTGACTGAGAAAAGAGGATAAAAGGATTTGTTCATTTTATCTAATATTTGGTTTGATTTTTGTTGTTATTTCTTAAATTACTAACTGGTAGTCTTTTTTTCTACCAACAGGGTTTCTTTTTATATATTTATCTGGGAGGGTTAAGTTACTATGATTTTACTAATTAATATTTCTATCAATTCAGTTCAGTTAAGTATACTATTAACTTTTTTAAATCTGTTTTATTATAGCACCCTATAACTGAATTTAAAGTTTTCTTAGGGATTTAAAGCTAAACTTAAGATGGGGCTGGTTTTTCTCTCTAAGAGATTATATTATTTTGGTTCTTTTTCTGTTTAACACATGATAGAATGTAAAGACTCTCCTTTGTTGAGACTTTACTGTCTTTCTTGCAAGGTCATTTTATATATTTTATGTACTGGCTGGGGGGAGGCAGAGACGAGACCAACAGAGTGGCCCATGTCTTCGCATCTATCTTAGTTCACTTGCCGTTTTTTCAGGCTTTTTGGAGGGTGGGTGGGTTTAGAGTTAGGAGTTTTTTCCCATTGGGTGGTTCCAGAGCATGCGTGTTTTCTATATGGCTTTATTCTTCATCACTGCCATCTTTGATAATCCCGTATTGGTATGTGTTCTGCGCATGTATAAAGTAAATTAGAATAAAATTATAGTATGGCAGTTAAATGGATTAATGTAATAATTTGGAATATACGTGGTTGGAATGATCCTATTAAACAAAAAAGACTTCAAATTATTAATCGATTCCAACCTGATATAATTTTTGCTCAGGAGACGCATATCAAGGCAGGAGATCAGAATAGATTTTTTCGCTGGTGGAATGGAAAACAACTCCATGCTACTTCTCAGAGCAAAACTAAGGGTGTGTCTATCTTTATTAAATCTAATATATTTACTCAAGAGTATATTGAGTCAGATTCTAATGGTAGATTTTTAATTGTTAAAGGAGTGATTTGTAATAGAAAGGTTGTTTTGGTTAATTTGTATGGTCCTAATTTAGATGATCCTGCTTTTTAAAAAAAAATATTTGCTTTACTGCCAGATTTAAATGAGTATATGTTGTTAATGGGTGGGGTTTTTAAACTGTTGCTTAAATCCTATGATTGATAAGAGCTCAACTAATCAACGACTTACAAATCATTTTGCGTCAGTTATTAACTCTTTTTTGACCAATTTTGGGTTGATCGAATTATGGAGGCATTTACACCCTGATAACAGAGAATATTTTTTTTCTTTCCATGTTTATGAAATATATTCAAGGATTGATTATATTATAGTTGATCCCTGTCTTTTGCCTAATGTTAATAACTGTGAATATGACGCTATTGCTATACCTGATCATGCGCCTTTGAGTTTGTCCTTTGAATTTGACGATGACATTTTTGGCCGTCCACCATGGCACATGTCTCAGACTTTATTGCAAAGCTCTGACTTTATCAGTTTTATCAAAAGCCAGATAAAAGAAGTTTTTACTTTTTAATGATATAGGAGGTATGTCTAAATTAATTATATTGGATACATTCAAAGCATTTTTATGTGGTCAGATTATTTCTTATTCAACTAAACTTAAAAAACAGACTAAAGCAAAATTAGATAAAATTTCAAAACAAATTAAAGATTTAGATAATATCTATGTGACCTCCCCTAATATTGACATTTAAAAAAAGGGTGGAACTTCAATCATAATATAACCTATTATTAACTCATTTAATTGAAGGTTATCTACTTAAGTTAAAGACCCAATTTTATATGTTTGGAGATAAAAATAATAAACTACATGCATCTCAATTAAAATGAGCTGGAGCCAAGAGGCAAATTTTGAAAATTCGTAGAAAAGTTGGTACCCTGGCTCGGGATTATGAAGAAATTAATAAGATTTTTCAAGACTTTTATACTGAACTTTATAAATCTCAATGTCCAGTGGACTCTTCTGAAATGAATGTTTTTTTTTTTACGAACGATTGCTTTTCCTAAAATTTCTGTTGAGGATCAAAAAACTCTGGATGCCTAAATTACTGAATCCAAAATTCATAAAGCTATTTTCTCAATGCAAACTGGTAAGGCCCCGGGACTTGCCGGTTATCCTGTAGAATTTTATTAAAAATTTGGAAAATTGCTTTCTCCATATATGTTGGAGATGTTTAAAGAATCTTTTGTGAAAAGTGATTTACCCGCTACTTTTTATGAAGCTTCTATTTCTTTAATTCTCAAAAAGGATAAAGATCCTTTTGATTTTGCCTCATACAGACATATTTCATTATTGAATGTTGAAGCTAAGATTCACTTAAAGATGATGGCCAATCCATTGGAGAGTATTTTGGGTAAAGTCATTTTTAAAGATCAAACAGGCTTTATAAAGGGTCATTTTTCTTTCTCAAATGTTCGGAGATTATTTAACATTATACATTCACCTTCTTCTAAAACTCCACAATGCCTTATATCTTTGGATGCTGAAAAAGCATTTGATTGAATCGAATGGAAATATTTATTTAATACTTTAGAAAAATTTTGTTTTTGTATTAATTTTAATAATTGGATTAAAATGATATATAAAGCTCCTATTGCTACTGTTGTCACTAATAACTGTAGGTCTCCTTTTTTCAGCTATCACGGGGGACAAGCCAAGGTTGCCCATTAAGTCCTTTGTTATGTAACTTAAGATTAGAGCCCCTTGCTATTGCTCTTTGTGAAGCCGAAAATATTCATGGGATTTTTGTGAATGAGGCCATGCACAAGATCTCTCTTTACACTGATGATTTATTGATATGTATATCCAAGCCTGAATAATCTATTCCTGCTTTGCTAAAATTATAAGACAAATTTGGAGACCTTTCAGGATATAAAATAAATTTTAGTAAAAGTGAATTACTTCCTTTAAATGAATCTGTCTCTATATATGATAATATTCCTTTTAAAGTTATGGATTCTTTTAGATATTTAGGTGTTATAATTACTAAAAAATATCAGGATCTTTATAAAGTCAATTTTCCTCCTTTAGTGGACTTTTTAAGATTTGTTTTTACAAGAGTGTTTAATGTCTTTTTCACAGTTAATGGACAAATATGATATCTCTAATACACATTTTTCAAATATTTACAGGTTGGGAATTTTTTACGTGATTTTTTACCAATTTACCCCTCAGCCTGCTCTTTAAATTTGGCTTATGCTATTTTTCAGTTTAAACCTTTTCAAAAACAATTCATAGCAATCCTTGATAAACAGTTAATGAATGCTCGCATGTCGCCTAATGACAGGGTTCAATGCACCTGGGAAGTACAACTTCAACATTCACTTTCAGATAATCAGTGGAGTAAAATTTATTATTTAGTCAATAATTCACCTATCTGCACATGCCATATCTAAATTCAGTTTAAGATAGTACACAGGGCCCACATGTCCAAAGATAAATTGGTGCATATTTTTTCTAATATAAGCCCTATTTGTGACAGATGTAATGCAGAAGTGGCTACTCTAACTCATATGTTTTGGTCATGTGTAAGTTTAAACAATTTTTGGAGGGATGTGTTTGGAATATTATCTAAAGTTATAGATGTGGATGTTCAACCTAATCCACTTACAGCAATTTTTGGGATTATTCCAGAGGAAGCAAGCAAAGTGTCTGCTTCCGCCCAACAAAACTTTTATATTTATTTCAGAATATTCCTGTTTTTGTTTACTAAGAAGTTATTTGATCGGATTGATTCTATTATTCTATCTTTTATTTGGGATAATAAAAGACCAAGAATTGGTAAATGTCATTTGCAAAAGTTAAAAAAGGATGGTGGTCTCACTTTGCCTAATCTATGAATGTATTATTGGGCTGGTAACTTCTGGTATGTCCTTCTGGTTATATTGGGTTGATAGGAATGAACAGCCAATCTGGGTAGACCAGGAACTGAGAGATGTGAAACAGTTTTATTTAACTTCGTTATTAGGAGTTACTCTACCTATACAATTAGCTAAAGTTGCTAATTTAAACCTATATCCTGTGGTTAAGCACTCTTTACAAATTTGGAACCAGTTCCGCAATTTTTTTTAATCGTAAAAAAGTTAAACTTTGTAGTATAATTTACCATAATTACTTTTTAAACCTTCTTGGAGTGCTCCAATTTTTTTTTTACTTTGGGAAAATAAAGGTATTAATTCTTTTTTGGATTTATTTAAAGAAGGCAGATTGATGTCTTTTGAACAATTTGTCGATAAGTATTCTCTCTTATATTCAAATTTTTTACAATATCTTCAAGTTAGACATTTTTTACAAAAATATTTAAGTAATTTTCCTTACATATTGGAGGCTGATTTGTCAGATACTATTATGAATATGAACCCCTTGTTGAAAGGTTCTATTGGAAGAATTTATCATTTATTATTACAAAGGGATAAGCGTCCTTTACTTAAGATTAAACAAGATTGGGAGAAGGAACTCAATTTCCCTTTTATATGGGAGGATTGGACATGGATTCTGAAGCTGGTTAACTCTTCTTCGATCTGTGCTAGTCATTCACTGATTCAATTTAAAATTGTACATTATTACCATTTGACGAAGGAGAGACTTCCAAAAATATTTCCCAATGTTGACAAGTATTGTGATAGATGTAAAAATGAGATAGCCACACTGACACATATGTTCTGGTCATGTCTATATTAAAACAGTTTTGAAAGTCAGTCTTTTCGACAATTTCTAAAGCACTCAGAATCAATTTACAACCTAATAAATTAACTATGCTTTTTGGAATAATTCCTCAAAATATCCATGGTATTTCTGTGTCTGACCAACATGTTTGTTACATTGATAGCTAGGAGGGCCATCTTGTTGAAATGGAAGGATATATCAGCTCCTACTTTGTCACAATGGCTCTCTCAGGTGATGCTGTCTCTTGGAGAAAATTAGAAGTCGAACCTTTGTACCTTTATTTGATTTTGAGAAAAGATGGGGATCATCTGCTCATTATTATCATTTCAGTTAACTGATAGATTTCCTCCACGATCTAAATGTAAATTTTTTTGATATATCTTTTCTTTCTTTTTGGTGGTTTGATGTTTATTTTTAGAAGCTTTTTGTATGACGCTTGGCTCTGGGGTTGTACCTCCAATGGGTTCCTTCTTTTTTCCCCTCACTTTTCTTTTTAGTTTAATTCACAAAATTTTCAATCCTCAAGATAATTTCCTCTTTTATGAGGCATTGTAAGTGTTGTTACTTCGATGCACTTGTGCTATTTTTGAATAATAATAATAATAAAAAGATATGAAAAGAATATTAAAGGTGAATATGTTCAGTGGGAAGGAGGATGCGAGCGGGCTATATCTGCGGATCAGAAATGGGAACAACAACCTACCAAGGGACAGGTGGGGACAACAACCCATTTAGAAATTGACAAGCAAAGATGCTTCCTACCATGAGTACCAGCCCTCAGGAAGAGCCCAATGTAATATTGACAGTTGCTGCTATTCCAGTTCCGTTTATGATTGATATGGGGGCAACTACAACCACTCTCAATCGGGAAATAGTATCGGAAAAGGGATTGCAGTTATCAGACGCAACATTCACTCTGTCTGGGTTTGAAGGCACGGAACGTACGTATTCACATAACAGTCGGGGTTGTAATCCAGCAGGGAGAGACTTGCTCTGTCTGTTGGAAGTCGAGATTCTCTGCACAGGCAATGGTGTCACCCTGTGACAGGTGAACAACTGATAGCTTCCCCAATTTCTGACCTCCCAGTGGTGGGCATTTAATCTGGACTCCACTGCGTCTGAACCCCTTCTGCCAGTGGTCGACCCCCATGTGACTCTGTGCTGTGACATTACGGGGTGCTCAGCTGAGGAAAGTCAATATTATGCACCCCTCGAGGGACAGAAGTTCCCAGTCATGATGATTGGAGAGATCCCCATTCCACTGTTAGTGTTTGCCCTGGGTTCAAGCCAAAGAGCCCAGAGTTCATTGCCTACACCTTGCTGAAACAAGCCTCCAGCACCGAGGGAGACTGGCAAGACTTGGCTGCGGTCCAACTCCGATAATGGAAGGAGTCTGAGGTGAAGGCGGGACATTTGGTGAGACACACTTTTAATATTGATCGATCCCAAGACGCTGTACCCCATCTCTGAGCAAATTCAGGCCATGAAGTCGGTCGCACCAACTGTCCCCCTGTCCGGATCACCGTGAAGGAAGGACAGACTCTCCCATCCATTCTGCAATATCCCCCTCTAGCCCGAAGCAATTTTATGAGGATGGAAGCTCTTTGTGGATCCAGCAGAGAAACGATGCGATAGTGACGGACAGTGAAGTAATTGAGCAGGCCTCTTTTGAAGCAGCTGTCTCTGCCCAGAAGGCTGAGCTGTTTGCTCTGACTCGTGCCTGTATCCCAGCAACAGACTAAAGTGGGAACGTTTACACAGACTCCCGTTATGCATTTGGAATTGTACATGACTACGGGGCTCTCTGGGAACATGGGGATTCCTGACTTCCTCTGGCCACCCCATTAGCAATGCCACCATTGTAAACAACTTACTCACCGCTCTGCAGCTACCTTGAGTTCTGGCTGTTATTAAATGTACAGCCCACACACGCATGTCCGACTGTGTCACTAAACACAATGCTCTAGCAGATCAGACAGTGAAAAGTGCGGCACAATCCTCAGTAGTTGTAGCCTCCTCGGGTTCCCGTCAAGCAACCCTCCATGACTAAAGCAGAACGGGTTTGCTGGACATGTGGGAGGTACGTAATTTTCAGGGGGACGCCTCTGAGGAGGAGCACAAACTGTGGTCCCAGATGGGGGTGCCAGAAAGACCCCGACCTAAGTTTTTGGATCACCCAGTGGGACAGGTTTGTGTTCCTACACAGTTTTTACCAATATTGGCCGATTATATACATAATTGTACACACCTGGGAAAGGAGGGAATGGTTGGTAACCTGTACCCTGCACACCGGGTACAACTCCCTTGACAGGTGGATCCTTTTCTGTGTCTACAAGTTGATTTTATTGAATTGCCTAGAGTACATTGCTATAGATACTGCTTAGTTATTATAGATGTGTTTAGTAGATGGATTGAAGCTATTCCAACTACCATTAATACTGCTATGACTGTTGTGAAGGTATTATTATGGGATATAATTCCCAGGTACGGCCTGCCAGAGATGCTGAGCTCTGACAATAGCCCACACTTTATGGTGAAAGTAAACGAAGGGGTATGTAATGAACTAGCTATCCAGCAACAATTCCACTGTCTACACCACCCATGGGCCGCTGGCAGAGTGGAAAGAGCCAATGGCACTCTGAAGAGTAAACTGGCCAGACTAACAGCGGAGACTGGACTCACTTGGTTGAAGGTCCTACCGTTAGCACGATTCCACAAGGGTTACCCCATAGGGGAAAGCGGGGTTGTCACCAGTTTACAACATTTATGCATGGCCCATGAGGATATCCTGGCGACCAAGACCTTGTGCACCATTGCTCCCAGAAAGCCTACCAGCAAAATTAGATATTGGAAGAGATGGGGAAATAAATATGCCAACTAACCAAAATTTTCCAAGCGTTACATTCACAGGTATGACAGGCTTACAAGGAAGAGAACTACCCTGCAGAGAGGAGTGACTATCCCACCATAGAACCTGGGAATTTATCCTGATCAGGAACTGCGATCGAGGGAAACTCAGACCTCGGTGGAGAGGACCATATCAAGTGTTACTGACCACTCCGACAGCTGTGAAACTGAAAGGGCAATCTCGGTGGATATATCGAACAGACTACAAACGTGTTACTGAAGGAAATGAGTAGAAGGACTCTCTCGGACTAAAGGAAATTGTATTGGTTGATAGTAGAGAGTGATGAACCTCTCGGTTTCTTGCTGTGGACTGTCATTTTAACAGATATTGCCTGAGTGATGTCAGCCACCAGCTTTCTCAGCTCCTGTTTGATTCTTACAAAGAGAGAGAGAGAGGGCTGGAACTATTTGACCATGCAGTGTGTTTACACTTGCTCGCAGCTTGTGTTTACATAGCTCAAAGTTTGTTTTATTTAAGCAAGGACACACAGTCAGCCGGAGAGAAAGAAAGAAGATGGAAAGTTCGAAACAAAGGACCTAGTGGCCAAAGGTCACTGTTTGGACTCTCCTATGCCCACAAGGTGGGTTGACTATTGATCCATTGTATACTGAATGTGTGATTGTCACTTTGTTTGATCCATTGGAGTGGATCTGTTGGTTTGGGAGTATCCTGTGAGGACCACTTGTGCTAATCCTTGCCTGGGTGTGGTAATTCACTTGTAGAGGTACCCCTGTGACCAATCACTGTTGGTGATAATTCGTATAATCCATATGGGGATTTTGTTGGAGTATCCCGTGGCTACCACTTTTGTTAACCCTTAGCTGGATTCGGGTGTGTTATGTGGGTAAACACTTGTGAGAAGGGATATTCTGTGGAAATCACTGTCGGTAATGCTTTGTGTGTTGGATCTGGATTGGGAGTACCCTGCGGAATAAACCTGTGTGTTAACCCTTGCTTGGGTGGTAGTTCCTTCTGCAGACAGTACTCCTGTGATAAGCTACTTTTGGAGATAATTCGTATGTGGATTTAGAACGATAGATAAGACCTACGGCGACTGTTATCCCGTTTTATCACCATGGAATTTGTGGAATTCAACATAATTGCCTTCTCTCGACATTCACCTTGGATTACAAATATCTCTCTTGTCATTTATTCCATGTCTGAACTGAACTTTCATACTTCACCATCTCAAGACTTTGAGCTTGGTATTCCCTGAGCTCAGTGGTTTGGGAGTTATATTTACACATATGTGGTAAATATATATGGTTCATTTAAACCGTTACGAGTGCGTAACAGTAGTGTTTGTGTTTATGTCTTTGAGAGGGCTCACCCCAGCATCCAGTTATGATCTTTCTGTCTCTGTCACACTTATGTCAAACGGGTAGAACTAGGGGCCCTGACAGACACAGTGTTTTGACAGATGTATCTCAGGCCCCCACCAAACGGAACTTCCTACACTGAGAAACATGCATCGTGGCCATACTTGCAGGTGCCAGCAGCGGAGAGGAATAACTGAGACTGAGCGATCTTTGATGATAGTTTTTCTCTCCTATGGAGTAGCCGGGAATTCACGAGAGATAATCAATTTGGCTACAAGCACTTGAGGAGCTGGCCACAATACTGCAGAGGCCCTGGCAGAAACACAGGCCCAAGTAACAGAAATATCCACTGAAATGATTGCAATCTGGCAAACAGTCCTATAGAATCTTACGGCTTTAGATTTTATCCCCAGCTAAGAAGGGGGAACCTGTGCTATTACTGACACAAGAATGCTGCACCCATATCCCTGATGAGGCTACTAACGTTACATCCCTCTCCAAGCACACTGCCAAGGAAACTGACAGCATCAAGAGAGTAGGGCAGGATTTACACAGGTTCACTGAAGGGTAAAAATGGTGATCTTCGAAGGCCTGTTTGGCAATATGTGAGGCATAATATTGCATTATGGCCTAATAGTTGTACATATCATTGTTATAGTTACTGTTCTATGCCATTTTTACCCACTGAGAAGTCAAAACTGTACTCGGTTGCTTTCTCTGTAAAAAAATTACTGTTTTGTTGCTCATGTAACAATCAAAAAGCAGGGAATGATGAAGTATGGTTTAACACTTCGTTAAAAAATAGCAGCCTGTTTTTCTGAAAGAAATTGCTGATGATCAATAGATGTACTAAGCCATGCTGAGCCATATTTCTTCTTGAGGGTAGCTAGCTAGGGTTTCAGGACGCTCATCGCCTTGTGTGTTCATGTGCAGAGATAGGACAGCTTCAGTCTGTTCTGTGGTGTGTAAGCCATTTTATATTTGTGTACAAATTGTGTATTGTGTAATTATTTTGTAATTTGTATTTAGGGGCTCCAGCCTGTCATGTAGTAAATAACTTTGGCTCCAGCATGTCTTGTGTGGGGAGTATCTGGACGGATATATCTGTGGCGAAGGGGAATTGTTAGTCAGTGGATTGGGCGGGGAACAGTCATTGACTGTTCCTGTTTGAGCGACTAACTGAGTAAGCCCCAGATACTTGGAATAAAGAGTTTGTACTTATACAGTCTATGAGAGGCTCTCTCCGGATTCGACTTCCACAAAATGGGAGTGGTTTTAAAGGGCTGGGCTGTTGGAAGCACATTACCAGACCTGGAGTGATTGCAACTGGGTCTGACAGAGGCATAACTGGTTCTTCAGGGCACATTCAGTCTCACTCCAACTATTTCCTACCTTCCTTTGTACAGGTATGTAATGTCTAAAGGACCAGTGTTTGAGTAAATGAGACTCACCAAACTTTCTCCTGACTTAATCACTGGAATCTCCGATTCAGATGGGTTCTCTCCAGTTGATGCTCTCAGTCCTCGGGCTGGTTCACTTGTTGCTGTTCCCTCATCTTCAGTTGTGGTTTTTCTTCCAATAAATCTCTCACTGCAGGTCTAACGTTAACATGAAAGATAATGAAGCACATTAACAATAAAAAGCAGAACCAAACATTTCTGCTTAATGTTAGTAAGAACAAAACTCACTGAAATTTAAACGTTGAAGGCAGATATAATAATCTCAGTGAACAATCTTTTATTGTCCCTCACATGACACAAAAGAATATGGGATAAGAAGGAGCCATCATTCAGTCATGGTAAGACATAAGGAACAGAATTAGGTGATTTGATCCATCTGATCTGCTCCACCATTTAAACATGGCTGGTTTTTATTCCAACACCATATTCCTGCCTTCCTCCTGTAACCCTGAAGCTATTTAGCAATCATGAATATATTAATCTCTGTCATAAATATACCCAAATCGCAGCCTCAACCAACCTCTGTGGCAACAAATTCCACACTTCGGACACCTAATGAAAAAAAAAAATCTCAACTGAATTTTAACGGGAAGCATCTTTATTCTGAGGACCGTGCTGTCAGATCACAGGCTCTCTGTCTAATGGAAACATCCTCTCCATGTCCACTGTATCCAGGCTTTTCAGCATTCGGTAGGTTTACTTAACCATACATCCCCCCACCACCCCTCTGAACTCCATTGAGCACAGGTCCAGACACATCAAATGCTCCTCACACATAAAGCCGATCACTCCTGAGATTATTCATGTGTACCTCGTTAGCAACAACTGTACTGAAAATATTTCCAGCAATAACAGACAAGCTGGTTCCAGGATAATTGACAGGGAAAAGTTGTGCTTTCTTTACTGTTCTACTATAACAGATCGAGTCATTTCCATTTCCAGGTTAAATGTAATAAAAAGAAAGTGGGAATTACCAGAAACACTCAGCAGGTAAGGAACAGCTGCGGGGAGGGGAACAAACTTTACAATTCAGGTTAATGACGTTTCGTCAGAATGACTTCAAACATTTTAGTTTTTAGTGCAGATCTCCAGCAACTTGAGATTCTGCCTGATTCCACCGAGTGACAGACTGGTGACAGTGAGGGGTGGGGGGAATTTCCAAACACAGTTTGAACGCCAGACTCACGGGTCTAGTCCTACTGTTGTAAACACGGAAAAGCCGGTCCGGAGACGTCAGAACACACCACAGCTACTGAATTAATGATACATACTACTGTATAAAAGATTCGAAAATGACAGAGTTAGAAGAAACAAAAAGAACTTTGTCATATATACTTTGACCCTCACCAAATTTTTATCAACACACCCATAGAAAGTTTCCCATCCGGGACACTTCACGCTTTGCATGGTAACTGCTCCGCCCGTGACTGTGAGGAACGGCAGAGACCTTTGGATCCAGATCAGCACATCACAGAAACCATCCTCCCCACTAGACTTCACAGTCCCTCGGTAAAGCAGTCAGTGAAATCAAAGATCCCCACAACCTGGGACATTCTCCTTTCTCACCCACCCCCAGTCCGGGAGAAGACACAACAGCCATAAAGCTCCAGGACAAATGTGAGGAGCCTCAGGAAACGAGGCGAGTTCGGGGAAGTTAATGAGACTCAGCGGCCAACTTCACACCACGTGATCTTGCGTCACAAAGCGGAGGGCGGGGCGAATCTGCGGCACACAGCCTCACGTGACCTGTTGGCGGGACTTCCATTTCAATTCTGAGGAAATAGACACCCTGTACTCCTGGTTTTGGATCGTTCAATGCAGATTATGTGAAGGGGACACATTTCTGACGAGCCCAGATAACTGGAAATTAAATGAGTAACTGGCCCTCAGTTCGGGGCTCACGGCCAACATTGGATCTCCCCGCTCGGGATCGGTCTCAATACTCACCGATGGGAAAGTGATATCTTCGCTCAGCAGACAGGGATGCTGACCGTGGAGACGAAAAGCCTTCCCCGATCACACAGACGACCCACTTCAGCAATGAGCGGAGAAGAAAACACCGTCCGCCCGGAGAAGCTGGGCATGCGCGAAGCGATCGTTTCAGTGTCCGGAGGGCGGGGGCCTCGGAAACAGATGCACAGATGCTGCCCATCTACGGTTAAATGGGAGGGGGGCAAAGGAATCACGTGACGGCTTTGGTCGGTCTCTCTCTCTCTCTCTCTCTCTCTCTCTCTCTCTCTCTCTCTCTCTCTCTCTCTCTCTCCCTCTCTCCTCTCTCTCCTCTCTCTCTCTCTCTCTCTCTCTCTCTCTCTCTCTCTCTCTCTCTCATCTCTCTCTCTCTCTCTCTCTCTCTCTCTCTCTCTCTCTCTCTCTCTCTCTCTCTCTCTCTCTCTCTCCCTCTCCTCTCTCTCCTCTCTCTCTCTCCTCTCTCTCTCTCTCTCCTCTCCTCTCTCTCTCTCTCTCTCTCTCTCTCTCTCTCTCCTCTCTCTCCACCCACCCCCCCCCCCACCCCAGACTGAGAACCAGCTACCCACTACTCTGTGGACAGAAATAAACTTGCCGCTCACATCTCCTCTCACCTTAAATGTATTAGTCATTTCAACCCCCAGGAAAAATATATCGTCTGTCCACTCTATCTATTCCTCTCGTTATCTTACAAACGTACATCCAGTCTCACCCCAGCCTGCGCCCGCTCTGGAGAAAAACAACACAAGTTTGTCCAGCCTCTCGTTATAGCTCATGCCCTCTAATCCAGGCAGTGCCCTGGTAAACCTCTTCTGCGCCCTCTCCGATATCCTGATATCCTTCCGAGGATGGGGGCGACCAGAACAGTATGAAACACTCCAGAATATGGTCTAACTAGTTTTATAAAATTGTTGTTACGAAGTGTGACGTTTTAGAAACGAACCAGCAGCAATAGAGTTCACACTGGAGTCTGGTTTTGATGTTAAAGCCATTCTCTTTATTAGTTTCTACTTATGATGTAGTAACTTAATGAAATAAAGGGAAGTTACCAGTGTTAAGTGTATATATGTGTAAATATAATTCCAGACTATCGAACGTGAGGGAACAAAGCTCAGAGTCTTGAGATGGTAAAGTAGGAAAGTTCAGTAATCCACGGAATAAATGATGGGAAAGAGATATTTGTAATCCAGGGTGAAACGTAGAGAAAAGGCCGTTACTTCAAAATAACCGTCGACGAAGTTCTTATCCATTGAATCCGTCCACATACGAGTTATCAGCGAAAGTGACCTGTCACAGGAATACCGTCTTCCAGGGGTTGCCACACAACGTACCCAGGCAAGGGTTAACACAAGATATTCCAAAATCCACTCCTATGGTTTATACGAAGTGACAGCCACACACATTCGTTGTGGTTCCGTGCACCGATGATCAACCCACTCCTGTGGGCAGAGGAGAGTTCCAAGCCTCAGCTGTGACAAACTGAAGCGATCAGCTTTTCCAGTCTCTCTCTCTCTCTTTAGATTGGCCGACTGCCTGTCTGCAGATCGCTCTCTCTCTCTCTCTTATGGTTCAGTCCACAGTCAGCGCTGTCAGCCTGTGACTGACGTCATAGCCCCGCCTCCTCACGCCGGCGCTCTTAAAGAAACAGTCACAGTACGACCGCAGGCTCGTAACAGCCACAACATAACTTCCCGACTTTTGAACTCAATGCTTCAACTAATAAAGACAACCATGCCATTTGCCTTCTTAACCACCTAATCAATCTGTGCAGTCTCTTTCAGGGAGCGATGAACTTGGAGTCTAAGATCCCTCTGATCATCAACACTGTTCAGGGTTTTGCATTTAACAGTGTACTGTCGCATACATTCGACCTACCGAGCTGCCAAGATGATCATCACTAATCAAATCTCACTGAGATTTCTCAGGTCCTGTTGAATTTATTGCCAAGTGTACAAGTACGGGAAGGTACAGGAACAGAGAAACACTGACTTGTGGCAGCATCACAGGCAAGTACATTCAGATAACACACGGAACACAAATTGTACGATTCTCTGTCAGTAACAATCTATAAACATGTTTTATGTCATTAACAGTATCTAAAATACATTGTGTCATGATCAATATTATAATGTACATTTTGTATCAATAACAGACTTGGAAATGATGATTTTGGTCCCTGTCTCCATTCCTCCTGAAATCCACAACCAGCTCCCTTGTTTTTGTCACAATGAGGGAGAGGTTGTTTTCTTGACACCACTGTGTCGGGGTGATGACTTCTTCTCTGTCGGCTGCCTCGTTATTATTTGAGATTAGGCCAGTCAGTGTAGTATCGTCAGCAAATTTACTTAACAGATTGGAACTGTGGGTGGCGACACAAGTCATGGGTGCTTCGAGAGTAAAGGCGGGGGCCAAGGAGACAACCCTGTGAGGTGTGTGTGCTGAGGGTCAGAAAGACAGAGGTGAGGGAGCCCACTCTTACCACCTGCCGGCGATCGGACAGGAAGTCCAGGATCCAGCTGCACAAGGCAGGGTGAAGGCCGAGGTCTCTGAGCTTCTTGTCGATACTTCACTCCTTCGTATGGCTACTGCTCTGCCCATGACTGCAAGGAACAAGAGCAGAGAACATCAGAGAAACAAGCCTCCACTCCATGGACTCTTCCTACAATTCCCCTGCCTCGGAAAAGCAGGCCATGTACTCAAAGATCCTCACAACCTGGACATTCTTGCTGCAAACCCGCTCTCCCATCGGGGAAGAGATACAAAAGCCTTAAAGCGCGAACCACCCGGCTCAAGGGCGGCTTCATGTCTGTGGTTATAATCCAAATGAATGATAAAATGGACTCGGCCTCACAATGTAACTCGACGTGACCCTGCACCATATGTCTATCTGCACTGCACTTTCTCTGCAGCCATAATGCTTTGTTACAGTTATTGTTCTGTCGTATATCAGCTCAATGTACTGTTGTAATGTATCGATCTGTGTGGATGGTACGTCAGGCAAAGTTATCACTGCAGCTCAGTACGTTATGAGAATAAACAAATTCCCCATTTTAATTGCGTGGAAATATTAGACAGACTGATTTTCTGCTCTGGAACCACAGAAGGAAACTGAACTGTTTTGATTTCTGAACTGAACTGGACTGTTGTCCAGACTTTCGTTATAGCTCGTGCTCTCTAATCCAGGCAGTATCCTGGTAAACCTCTTCCCCGCCCTCTCCAAAGCCCCGACATCCTTCCGAGAATGGGGGCGACCAGAACTACATGAAACACTCCAGATGTGGTCTAACTAGTTTTATAAAACTGTTGTTACGAACTGTGACGTTTTAGAAACGAACCAACAACAATAGAGTTCACACTGGAGTCTGGTTTTGATGGTAAAAACTCTCTGTTTATCAGTATCTACTTATAATATAGTAACTTAACGAAATAAAGTTAACAGTGTTAAGTGTATATATGTGTAAATGTAATTCCCAGACTACCAGACAACCAGCTCCTTTGTTTTCGCTACAAAGAGGGAGAGGTTGTTTTCTTGACACCGCTGTGTCGGGTGATGACTTCTTCTCTGTAGGCTGCCTCGTTATTATTTGGGATTCGGCCGATCAATGTAGTGTCGTCAACAAATTTAATTAGCAGATTGGAACCCGTCACTGCAGCCCCACAGTGCACTATGTACTGATTGCAAAGCTACGAAATTGCATGTGAATAGCCTCCCCTCCCCCAACTCCACTCTTTCTGCGTCACCAGCAGACTGGGACATCTCACATCTCGCTGCCTCCGCCAGGACATTAAACTGTGAACAACTGTGGTCAGGGACTGATCTCTGGGATACTCCAAACGCTACCTCCTTCCAGTCTGAAAACGGCCCACTCATCCAGCCACACACTACCGGCAGTTTATCATCTCCAACGAAAAAGCCTAATCACCTACTCCTGAGGTTCAATACCATTGCTGACTCTGAGTTTACCACCGTCAAATGCCAGGAGGGACATAATAATCAGAAAGTCTCTAGTCACAGCCGTGTAAATAAAATGTGATCTCAGTAGGTGTGTGGCGCATGCTCAGAATGCGAAGGAGACAGACAAACTGAGCCAAGTCACAGACTGATGAAGGGGAGGAATGATCCATTTTGATACAGAGAGGGAAGCAGAGAGTTTGATATTGTGCCTGATGCCGGAACTGTGGCCAGTTAGAAGATGAAGTCTTGTCCCCCCAAATTGTTTTGAGTTGTGACAGTGTTTTTTCTCAGAAGGCACCATGACGAATAAAATTATCTGAACTGAAAAGTTGTCCTTCACCGACTGACGTGGTTTGTAAACTTTTAACAGTTTAGAAAAGTCAAAAGATTTGAGTATGGCAATCACAAACACATTAGTTGCTTTGTGATTGCTCGTTAGTTCCGCTGTATCTGTCAGTTCACCAGCGCTTGAATGCCACCTTGAATGTGGAGGCGGAGATGTTGGAGAAGACAGCGCCCCACTCGCTCCAAGGAGAGCCCGAGCACGTGCCCATGTCCGTGATCTGATTGGATACATCGCCATGACGTCATAGCAGTGAGATGTCATTCACTGGCTCTCATTTTGGAAGAGATTCAGTCGGCCATCGCAGATACACCAACAGCTTCGCACTGGGAAGCGGCCGTTCATCTGCTCCGTGTGTGCGAAGAGACTCATTCAGTTAACCCACCTTGTGATGCTCCGGTGAGTTCACAATAAATAGAGGCCACATTTCTGTCCGGAGTGAGCAAAGAGTTTTACTCAATCATCCCAGCTGCTGCAACACCAGCAACTTCACATCAGGGAGGAAGTTCAAATCAGCTCCGTGTTAAATGTTTAACCATCACGGTGACTGAAGGCAGCTGCAGGTTCATGAGGGACTGTTACTGTCAGATTCTGCAGTTCTTGCGGCTGCTCATCGCACCCAGGACTGAACCCTGGTCACTGAGCATTGGAGGAGTCTGGTGCTGATGTTAGCCTTAAACTAGACTGGTGTTTAATATTGTGGATCTGTGAAAGATAAATCAATCTGTATCAAATCCCGTGTGTCAGGTACTTACAGTCTCTACCACACTCACTGTGTATACTAGAGAGGCCACTCGGCCATTCTGTTCCTGGCCCATGTTTCTGTTCCATATCAGAATATCAAAATCTATCCCTGCCATTCCATTATCACTCTCCCTGAGATGACAGGATGCAACTAGTCACCACTCCGTGGAATAGGAGATTTCCCTTGAATTTCATAGAATCATAGAAATCTACAACACATTACAGACCCTTTGGCCCACAATGTTGTGCCGACCATGTAACCTACTCTAGAAACTGCTTAGAATTACCCTACCGCATAGCCCTCTATTTTCCTAAGCTCCATGTACCTATCTAAGAGTCTCTTAAAAGACCCTATTGTATCCGCCTCTACCACCGTCGCTGGCAGTGCGTTCCACACACACACCACTCTTTGCTTAAAAACCTTAGCTCTGACATCTCCTCTGTACCTACTTCCAAGCAGCTTAAACCTATTCCCCCTCGTGTTAGCCCTTTCTGCCCTGGGAAAAAGCCTCTGGCTATCCACACGACCAATGCCTCTCATCATCTTATACACCTGCATGAATTCCCTGCATGATTTTCTCCAGGCTGAATAAGACGATGAGCTCACTGTGGTTGTGACGTTCTTCAGGGCTCCGGACGAAGTTGGTTAAACTCCTTCTTCTCCGCTCTTTTCAACGTTTTGGGTCATTTTCACCAATTTTAAAGGTCTTTGCTTCGAACTGCTGGGTTGATACAATGCACCTCTGAAGTCTGACAGCAGACTAGCGAGTGAATCTTCGATGGAGCAGAGTCAGAAACCAAGTTGCCAGTCAGGGATTTGGGGCTCCAGAAAGAGATGGGGCCTGGAGTTTACAAGGAGGAGGAAGAAGAGAAACTGAACCTGCAGGATGTGGCTACAAATGAAAGATGAGACACATTTGGAAACTGTTTGATTGAAAAAAAGGTGATTAATTTCTGCAAAATATGGAGGAAATCAACAGATCAGGCAACAAATGTAGAGAGGAATAAATAGACGTTTAGGCCGAGCCCCTTTAGCATGCCTAGACGGTGTACTCCTCTGCTTAGTTGCTACCTGAACTGCACAGTTCCTCCAGCATTGTGTGTGTGTGTGTGTGTGCGTGTGTGTGTGTGTGTGTGTGTCTGTGTGTGTGTGTGTGTGTGTGTGTGTGTGTGTGTGTGTGTGTGTGTGTGTGTCTGTGTGTCTGTATTTCTAGCAACTGCAGAATCTCTTGTGTTTTATATCTGCCTTTGTAAGAGGGTTGTCCGAGAGGCATTAGATAAATGGAATGCCTGTTGATGTTGAGTATATTGTTTCTGGGAGCCGCTTTCTACGTTAAAACAGTTACTAAGTTTTCTACACAGAAAAAACCCTGCGGTGTAGACATGAAACCGGTGCTAGCAGGAACGTTTAATGGCACCTCGATTACCCATAAGCCCCTGGGTTTAAAATTTCGCTGCCTCTGAAGCAATGATCAAATGCGCAGGCATCAAGGTCGATGACGTCACCGAATAGCACGCATGCGCGCCGTACACAAAGGACCTCCGGATGATCGGTAACGGTAAGAATGATTTTCCGGGCTACTATCTGAAACACCGACTGAGGGACATTTGCTGTGAACTCTGGACATCATAGTCCGCAATCCTGGGACAGTCCTGCTCTGTTCCCTCTCTCTCAGTCCCACGATCCGTACGCGGGCCCCGGGGAGCTTCCGGCTGATGAGGGAATGGGAACTGATGGATCTCTCGGACAGAGCTGATCTCCAGCTATCTAAATGAGAAAGGGGAAAAAAAAACATCTTTTACATCACCAGTTGAGAAAATCACCTTTGTTCTTTCTCCAATTGTAGACAAGAGAAAATGTGCAGATGCTGGAACTCAGCATTCGTACTCTTTTCCATAGATGCTTCCTGGCCTGCTGAATTCCTCCAGCATTTTGTGTGTGTTGCTTGAGCTACCGCCTCTCGGTCTGCACTTTTCTACCGGTGAGAACATGTTTTGTCCCATTCTCTCTGGGCACATAATGATATCAAACACCTTTGTCCTGGGCAACTAATAGCTTTCACATCACAAATGTGCCAGACTCCAATGAGACAGAAAGACTACTGCCCTTCCGTTTATGTTCAATGGCATTGCCACACTGAGTTCAACACCATCTGTCACTTGGGGGAGGGTTCAGGGGAAATATTTATGTACAATACAGAAACTGGTGTTACAGTATTGTGGCGATTACAGTTGGAAAATTTACAAGTGGGAAGAAGTGGAGTGATATTTGGAAATCAGTCTTTGTAAAGTATCATTTAGCAAGCAAATCACATACGGAGGGTGTGCAAAAGATCTAGTGAGAAAATCCTTCATAACCTGCAACAGGCTTGCGACATATTTTGTGTGAGAGTGCAGATGAACTCGATCAAATCCAGATGAGATCAAAGCTCTTATCGACAGTGATTTAGATAGATAGATAGATACTTTATTCATCCCCATGGGGAAATTCAACATCTTTTCCAAAGTCCCATACACTTATTGTAGCAAAACTACATACAATACTAGCTAGCTGTTAAAAGAAATACCACCCTATTTAAAATTCAGTGTGCACGTCTTGTTGTCAGTGGGTGAAAATTGCACAGCACAAGGTGTTTTGACACACCTGTCATCGCAAATTAGATGGGACATTGGTGGAAAGGTGGGGAGACCTCCAGTGTCCCTGATGCCCTCACATACAAGATATCATCCAGCTGCAGCTTGTAGCCCTGCACTTTAAGGAGCTGGAGCTGGAAATGTATGAATTCTGGATCATCTGGGAGTCAGAGGAGGTGATAGTTATGACATCAAGAGAGGTGAGTTACACCCAAGGTACAGGACACATTAAACTGGGTGAGAGTCAGAAAGGGGAATGAGGTTAAACAACCATCGCAGAATAGCCTTGGGGCCATCTCCTACAACAACAGGTAGACCACTTTATAAACCGTTGGGGGGGTGGTGGATAAATACCATATACGTACCATATGTGGATACGGCCACATACCACACAGTCGGTATGTACAGACCACATGAGATCCTCAGTGATGTTTATGTCGAGGAACTTAAAGCTGTTCACTCTCTCAACCCCAGATCCATTGATGCCAATAGGGGTTAGCCCATCTCCATTCTTTCTGTAATCCACAACCAGTTCCCTTGTTTTTGTGACATTGAGGGAGAGGTTGCTTTCTAGACACCCAGACAGATGCTGTTCAGACCTCAGACAGAGTCAGCAATCAAATGGTTGAGCATGGTGCGATGAATGTGCTGAGCTGTGTATATCACAATGCAAGAAGCATCGTAGGAAAGCCCGATGAGCTCAGGACAGGGAATTATGATATTGTAGCCATTATTGGGACTTGGTTGCACCCAACACTCAGAGATTTAGAGGAACAAACTTTGTAGAGATCACAGACTGTGCTAAGAAACAAAGGTTGATATAGTAAGCGATTTTAACTTTTTATATATTGAGTGGAACTCCCATACTGTAAAAGGACTAAATGGGGAAGAGCTTGTCAAATGTGCTCTTAATCTGGATGTGGAATTCCTAACGTAGAAGTGTGCAATAAACTGTTAGGAAATGATCCAGTGTTAGTGACTGAAATTAGTGTATGGAAACACTTTGTATCTAGCGATCGTAATGACATAAGATTCCAAGTAAATATGAAAAAAGAGAGAGCTGGACGATGGGTTGAGATTCTAAATTGGAGAAAGGTCAATTTTGATGGTATCAGAAAGATCTAACAAGTGTGGATTAGGACAGGCTGTTTTTCTAGAAAAGGAGTACTTATAAGTGGGAGTTCTTCAGAAGTGAGGGTGTAGAGTTTGTATGTGCCTGCCAAAATAAAAGTTGTAAGGTAACTGGTGCGGGGAACCTTGGTTTTCAAGAGATATTGAGACCCCGGATATTTTGTTCCTCTAAATGCCTCAGACTGTTGGGTGCAACCAAGACTCATTAATGAGTACAGTAATTAATGCCACACCCTGAGCTTATCTGACATTTTGTTTAGTGGTCTTCAGTTGGATTCTAAAAGCTTCCCAATAGTTTTTGCTCTTTTGTTTGCCCTCGCTTTGGCTTTTATGTTGGCTTTGGCTTCTCATTTCAGCCATGGTTGTGTCCTCCTGACTTTCCAATGCTTCCATTTAAGCTGTCTAATGCAACTAACTGCACTGGGACCATAGCCGGCCATACCCCTACCATACAGGCTCCCATCCAAACTTCTTTTAAATGGTGAAACCAAACTCATATCCAACACTTGTGCTGACATCTCATTATACACTGTCACAACCATTTCAGTGAAGAGCTTTTCCACATGTTCCCGTTAAATTTTCACCTTCCCCACTTACCCATGACCTCGGTTGTTGTCCCACCCAACCTCAGTGGAAAAAGCTGCTTGCATTTATTTACCCAATCTTCTCCCTCATCATTTTGTATACTTCCAACAAATCCTCAAAGCAATGTGTAATTTCCTTGTTTATGTTTAGAGACTTTTTTAATTTTATAGAATGATGAGGGATGTTGATCGTGTGGATAGCCAAAGGTTTGTTACATTAGTGTTTATAAATCAAAGTATTGAGTATAAGAGTTGGAATGTAATGGTGAGGTTGTATCAGACATTGGTGAGACTGAATTTTGAGAATTGGGTGCAGTTTTGGTCACCTAATTACAGGAAGGATATTAATAAGGTTGAAAGAGTGCAGAGACGGTTTACAAGGATGTTGCTGGGACTTGAGAAACTGAGTTACAGAGAATGGTTGAATAGGTTAGGACTTTATTCCCTGGAACGTAGGAGAATGAGGGGTGATTTGATAGAGGTGTATAAGAATATGATGGGTATAAATAGAGTGAATGCAAGCAGGCTTTTTCCACTGAGGCCAGGGGAGAATAAACCCAGAGGTCATGGGTTAAGGGTGAAGGGGTAAAAGTTTAAAGGGAACATTGGGGTGTCTTCTTCACTCAGAGAGTGGTGGAGGTGTGGAATGAGCTGCCAGATGAAGTGGTGAATGTGGGCTCATTTTTGACATTTAAGAAAAACTTGGACAGGTATGTGGATGAGATGGGTTTGGAGGGATATGGCCCAGGTGCAGGTCATTGGGACTAGGCAGAAAAATGGTTCGGCACAACCACGAAGAGTCAAAAGGCCTGTTTCTGTGCTGTAATGCTCTATGTTTCTATGGTTGAAATTTCCCAGGGATGAAATGGCTAACATGAGGGGGCATAGTTTTAAGCTGCTTGGAAATAGATACCGAGGGGATTTTGGGGTACGTTTTCTACACAGGTAGTGGTGGGTGCGTGAAATGCGCTTCCAGACATTTGTGTGAGATTCCCATCTGCATGTTAACAAAGGTTATTTGCGTCAGAGTGTTCAGTTACTGTGGGGCCAGCAGCCTATGCAGCTCAGTGGTAACAGGGAATAACACCAATGGAGAGAGTCAAACTGAGCCAAGTCACAGATTGGAGATGGCAGAAATGCCCCATTCTTATAGAGACAGGAGGAGCATCAGAGAGTTTGATGGTCATTCCAGATACCAGCATTGTGCCCAGTTAGAAGATGATTTCTCTCTCCAACTTGGGATGAACTTCACTGTAACAGTGTGATGTCAGATCACACCTTGACAACTCAAGTGATCTCATCTGAAATGTTGTCCTACACCCATTGATGGATTTTGTAAATCTTTTTTACAGGTTAAAAATGACAAGGAATTTGTCTACGGGAATCTCAAACACAACACGCCAGTTTTGCTGTCTTTGTCCAGATATTTAAGAAGTGCAGCAAGGGATTCACACGATCATCCTTCCTGCTGAGACGGTGGGGAGGGATTCACTCTATCATCTAACTCACTGGCATGCCCGTCATTTTACATGGGAGTTCACCTGCTCAGACAGTGGGAATGGATTCACTCGGTCATTTCAACTGAAGGTACTTCAGCAAGTTCACACTGGGCAGAGGCTGGTCATCTGCTGAATTTGTGGGAAAGGATTCACTCGGTCATCTGACCTAATGGCTCACCAGCGAGTTCACACTGGGGAGAGGCCGTTCACCTGCTCAGACTGTGGGAAGGGATTCACTCGGTCATCTGACCTAATGGCTCACCAGCGAGTTCACACTGGGGAGAGGCCGTTCATCTGCTCAGACTGTGGGAAGGGATTCATTTCGTCATCTAAGCTGAAGATACATCAGAGAGTTCACACTGGAGAGAGGCCATTTACCTGCTCAGACTGTGGGAAGGGATTCACTCAGTCATCCTACCTACTGGTACACCAGTCAGTTCACACTGGGGAAAGGCCGTTCACCTGCTCAGAGTGTGGGAAAGGATTTACTCAATCATCCACCTTAATGGCTCACCAGCGAGTTCATAGTGGGGAGTGGCTGTTCTCCTGCTCGGACTGTGGGAGGGGGTTCACTCGGTCATATAAACTGAAGGTACATCAGCGAGTTCACACTGGAGAGAGGCCATTCACCTGCTCGGACTGTGGGAAGGGATTCACTCAGTCATGTCTACTGAAGTTACATCAGCGAGTTCACACTGGGGAGCGGCCGTTCACTTGCTCAGACTGTGGGAAGGGATTCACTTGCTCATCTCAACTGAAGGTACATCAGCGAGTTCATACTGGGGAGAGGCCGTTCACCTGCACAGTCTGTGGGAAGGGATTCACTTTGTCACCTCACCTACTGAGACACCAGTTAGTTCATACTGGGGAGTGGCCATTCACTTGCTCAGTCTGTGGAAAGGGATTCACTGAATCATCTTTCCTGCAGAGACACCAGTCAGTTCACACTGGGAAGTGGCGGTTCACCTGCTCAGACTGTGGGAAGGGATTCAATCGGTTATCTCACCTGCTGTCACACCAGTCAGCCCATACAGGGAAAGGGCCGTTCACCTGCTCAGTCTGTGGGAAGGGTTTCATTTCGTCATCTCAACTGAAGATACATCAGCGATTTCACACTGGGGAGAGGCCGTTCTCCTGCACAGACTGTGGGAAGGGATTCACTATGTCATCTCATCTGAAGGTACATCAGAGAGTTCACACTGGGGAGAGGCCATTCACCTGCTCAGACTGTGGGAAGGGATTCACTTCGTCATCTCAACTGAAGGTACATCAGAGAGTTCACACTGGGGAGAGGCCGTTCACCTGCTCAGACTGTGGGAAGGGATTCACTCGGACATCTCAACTACAGAGACACCAGCGAGTTCACACTGGGTAGAGGCCGATTTCATGCTCAGACTTTGGGAAAAAATTCTCTCAGCCAAATCCACCAAATGTGTATCACTGTTGACACTGGAGAGATTCCGTTCACCTGCTGTGAATGTGGGAAGCGATTCACTCAGTGAATTATCCTTGCGTAACTCTCACTTCAGCTAGCAGCTTAATATAAGGGGTGATAGACCCCAGCCTGGCTAAACTTAAGAAATCTCGTTTGGATGGATGCTGTGTGATGTGTCCCCTGCTACAAATCAGTACCCTGAAATAGCAGTAAACAATATGTGATTAAACAATTGAGCTTTGTAATTCTTACTTTGACCAGAGGGTTAGTAAAGAAAACAAATAAAAAAAAGAAAAAGGGCCCACTCTCTCCATTTACATTTTCTCATCTCTCCCTGGCAAAAGACCATGAAAATCACTCTTCCAGACTCACAAGAAAGAACATTTCTGTCATTGGACAGCCCCACACTCCAAAACCCTGTTATCTCTAGTCATAGCCTAAACATTGCTGCTACTGAGAAACCATTACCTCAGCTGGGAAACATTACTGAGAGGTCGTTACATCAGCAGTGAAACCTTACAGCATGTAAGACTTGTGACACACTGCCGGTTCACACTGGGGAGAAAGTTTCAATGAGCTGCATGCTGGATATTTGTCCATCACCGTTGCTGAATGCAATTTCGAGAGTGTCTCTCGGTGCTGAACTCTGCAATTATTGCTGCTGCTCACCACACCCGGTTCTGCACCCTGGTCACTGGGCATGGGAGGAGTTTCTTCTGCTGCACATTCGCCTTTAATGGGACTGGAGTTTAATATTCTGCATCTCAGACAAATAAATCAGTTCTATTTTAAACTCTGTCTCTGGTACTTACTGAATTTATAACACACCTAGTGTACAGTAGAGAATCAACTCAGGCCAGCTGGCCCCTGCCAGTGATTCTGTTCCACGACAGTCCTTTTAAATCCTCTCCTGTTGTTCATCTCTCGCTCTCCCTGGATGGTGATCCAGTGGTGACGGATTCCAAACAGACACCACGCTGTGGTGAAGAGGTTTCCTTTGAGTTTTCTGCAGAGTGAAGAAGTCGAGGAGAAGGAAATCAGAAGTGGGGCGTGGCAATGTCAGAGTAGAAACATTTTGAAGCTGATTGACAGAGAAAATCTTTTGTTTGTCTGACTGATGACACGAACAATACCTGTGGTGAAGTGCTCCACTGGTCGAGGAACATGTGTGTGTTGGGAAATGCTTTATCTATTAAGGGAGTTGTTCCTGCTTGTTTATCTTGTAATATTGTATCCGGATGGTTATTATTGATTGTCCTACCTGAAATAATGTATTGATTAATGTATAATTTTGTCACCATCTCATCTGCTTAGATTGTTGGGATGTCTCCCATGGAGGATCATTCTCGTTCCACTGATTAATGTTTCCTTCCATAGTGATGATTCATTTTTTTGAGTTGGCCTCTCATTTAAGTTTTCTGGTCTGTATTTCTTATCACAATTGCATATACACACATGGAGTGCTGAATCCAGTTCATTTTTGATGAAAATATATATACCTAGAAGTTTTATCTGACTGTTCTGTGATATTTTTTATTTTATGTGTGTTATTTCTCTTCCTCCATCTGTCCAAGGTAGTGTTAATCTAAGTGGGTTTGAGTGTAAATAGTCTTTTCTAAAGCTTTCTTTACGTTCTTGTTTATCTTTCTAAATTTTACTGATTGAAATGGGACCAAGATATTTTTATTTAAAAAAAAGTCAATGTCAGTATTGATGAAAGTGTTTATTGCCTGTGTTGTATTTGTTAATTACTGAGCTCTATTTGGTAGTTTTTTTTAAAGCCTTGAACTGAATTTTGTCAAAGGTTTTCCCTATTTCACACTACTTTCTATTTTCTTTGCTTGTTGATATTCCAGATACGTGGGTATCAAGAGTCCCAGTGAAGGGTCTTGGCCCGAAATGTTGATTCCCATCCATAGATGCTGCCTGACATGCTGAGCTCCTCCAGCAGTTTGTGTGTAGCTCTCTAGATTTCTAGCATCTGCAGGTCCTTTTGTTTCCCAGATACTTATATGTTTCTTGAAAGAAGAAGCCAAGAACAAGCTGGTAGTGGGGTTGTGTGGCTCTGTTGGTAAAATATTAAATAAAATCATTAGAAAGAAGTGTAAAATCTGTGGGTAGAATTAAGGAACAGCAAATGTAAAAAAGAATCCCTGATGAGAATTGTACAGAGACCCCCAAACAGTAGTAAGAATGAGGTCCTCAAATTACAATGGGAGATAGAAAATGCATGCCAAGAGGGCAATGTTACAGTAGTCATGGGGATTGTCATGCAGGTGATTAGGAAAATTGGGATGGTGTTGGTCTCAAGAGGAGGAATTCCTTGAATGCCTACAAAATGCTTTTTTAGAGCAGCTCGTGATTGAGCCCACTTGGGGGTCAGCTTTTCTGGATTGGGTGTTGTAATAAACCAGAATTAATTAGGTCACTTAAGTCCAAAGAACCTTTAGGGGTAAGTGATCTTAATGTGATCAAATTCACCCTGACATTAGAGAAGGAGAAGCTAAAGTCAGGTGGAATAAAGAGAATTAGAGAGGCACGAGGGAAAAATTGGTCAAAATTGATCTAAAAAAACATGGGCCGGGATGAAAACAGAGCAGCAATGTCTGGAATTTTTGGAAGGCACAGGATATATACAGTGGCATGCAAAAGTTTGGGCACCCCTGTTCAAAATTTCTGTTACTGTGAATAGCTAAGCGAGTAAACGATGACCTGATTACAAAAGGCATAAAGTTAAAGATGACACATTTTTTAATATATTTTAAGCAAGATTACATTGTTATTTCCATCTTTTAATATTTCAAAATAACAAAAACGGAAAAGGGCCCGAAGCAAAAGTTTGGACACCCTGCTTGGTCAATACTGAGTAGCACCCCCTTTGGCAAGTATCACAGCTTGTGAACACTTTTTGTCGCCAGCCAAGAGTCTTTCAATTCTTGTTTGAGTAAATTTTTGGGTTCACTCATAAGTAGCAAAGTACTGACTGTGGAAATTACAAATGAGAATATTATTCGAGTCACAGAGAGCAGCAGTACTGAAACAGGCCCTTCTAGTCCATGCTGACCTGTTTTTGTTGTTACTGCCTGGTTCCAACTACCTGCACCAGAGCCTCCATACACCTCCCATCCACGTCCTCACCCAAATTCCTCTTTAGTGTCTAAATCAAACCCACATCCTCCACTTCCACTGGCAGCTCATTCCACACTCTCACCAACTTCTGAGTGAAGAATTCCCCTTCAGATTCCCCAAAAATAATTCACTTTCACCCTGAACGTATGTCCAATGTCAGGGTGAGAGGGAGGACGGGGCAGAGAGGGAAGACAGTAAGGGGAGGGGGTGTTCGAGTGCAGAGAGGGAAACAGAGTGAAGAGTTTATACTTAATATCTTTCAGAAAAATGTAATTGAACTTGCTGCAAACCTACTCTCCATATCCTGTACATCCTTAACCAAATTATTGATCCAGATGACAATAATGGTTGACGTCCAAAGTAAATGTTATTATCAGACTACGTATATGTCACTACATACAACCCTGAGATTGTTTTTCCTACAGGAACACTTAGCAAATCTATAGAATAGTAACCGGATCAATGAAAGATCAAGTGGAGCATAGAATTCAACAAACTGCAAATGCAAATATAATTAAATATCAATGAATAATGAGAGCAATGTGGTGTAACCCTGGGGAACCTCACTAGGCCGGGGCCTCGAATCGAATAAACAGCCTCCCACCATCACTCTCTGCTTCCTACCATCAAGACAACTGTGCATCCAGTGAGCCAGCTCTCCCTGGATCCCGTTTGGTCTGACTTTCCACAGCAACTTACCATGTGAACCTTATCAAAGGCCTCACTGATGCCCATATCGGCCCCGATCCTGGGACAGAGGTGTCACCGATCAGACGGCATGGATTTAAGCAGAGGATGAAGAGGTTTAGAGGGATCTGAGGAAGAGACTTCTCACTCAGAGGGTAGCTGAAATCTGGAACACACTGCCCGAGGTGGTGGTGGAGGCAGGTCCCTTCACAACATTTCCGAAATGGATGAGCATTGAAACTGCCGAGATACAGTCGGCTATGAACCAAGTGCTGATAAATGGGACCAGTGTAAACAGTGAGTGGATGGTCAGAACAGGTATGGCCGGCCAAAGGCCTGTTTCCGTGCTGTGTGATCCACCACTCCGGACATGCTAAATTAACGATGCAAGGCATTGATTTCAAAACTCCACACCCCTCTCCAACCTGAAGTAAACCAGACTGCACCCCTTTGTCACCACTGGGAATATCTGTTTCTGTCAAGGTAACATACAAATTGATCACTTTTGCTAAACAACTGGCAATTGATGAAGTTTCTGTGTCTTCTTCCATTAATGTTGCTGCCTTACAGCAAAACTAACCCTCTCACTGTGTCAGAATCAGTGATTAAATCAGACTCCAAACACTGTGCTTTCATCCCTGCACATTATAACTGGAACCATCTCACTGAGGGTCTGATGGAGACAAAACCATGTCTTCCCACAGCTGGTTCCACCTGTTGGTGTGTCCTCTTTCCTCCACTTCCAGGGAAGCTGCATCTCGACACAAACTCCTCACTGGAGACGACTTTCTGTACCCGTGACACAGGAAATCACATCACTGTCAGTCTCCTGATACCGTGTCTGACCTGCTCACCTCCGGGTAACCTCCCTCAACAAGCCTCTTCCTCAGTCACCATCTGTGAGATTATTTAAAAATACAATTACTGTAAAACGATCTATCAGACAGCTCCTGTACCCCTCCATCCCGGACGATGGTTTGCTGATTAAAACTCTCTCTCCTCAGCCCCTTCCCTATTCCCTTTCCCTTTGCAAACTCCAGATATGCCAGCTGATCCGAACCCACTGTGAGGACATTTATATCTCACAGGAGGATGTGTTGTTCTCTGATACAGAGGTCACTGACACCACCACTCAGCCGGCCGGGCAGCATCTATCAGAGAGAAAAACCACACTCCCACCCCACCTCCCGCAAAAAACAATGCAATCAGAGGTTTATGATCATTTTCAACATCAAAAGATTGCCCTGACACAAACTGATGAAATGCCTCACAAGGAAACAAAATGCTGAGCAATTCTTTTTCAATCTGGGCATAACGTGTTTCTGGATCAGATAATGAACGAGTTGCATGTGCCACTTGTAGCCATTCCTTATCATGTTATGATCATTTTCAACATCAATAGATTGCCCAGAGGGAATCGGAATGAAAATGTTTGGACACCAGGAAGTCCCGCTCGGAGCGGATAGTTCAAAGGTTAATTTATTATCAAAGCAGGTATCCGTAAACAATTCTTGAGCTTTTTTTCTTCTCCGGAAAACCACGAAACAAAGAAAGAGCATGAAAGTCGTTCAGAGAGAAAAATCAAACTCCCACCTCAACCCCCGCATTAAAAAGATAGCATCCCGATCATCAAATCCCCAAAACCCACCCCTCCCGCACAAAAGGGAACAATATCGTCGACCGCCCCCCCCCCCAAATAAACACCCCTACCCCGCACAACTGCGGAGGAGCCGGTGTCACCAGTGTAGAGGCGGCCGCATCGGGAGCAGCGGACACAACGGGCGAACCCGGAAGATTCACAGGTGAAGTGTCGCCTCACCTGGAAGGATGTTTGGACAACGGAGAGAGTTCGGCCGTCCGGCCCTTTCACTGTGACACCCCGAACTCCACATCAAATCCGTCCAAACGAATCTGGGTGAACTTTAATGACCAATAAATATAATTCCTCTCAGCAATCAGCTGTCTGAGTGATCCCCTGACTCTGAGAGGAAGGGGTATCTATGGTCCACACTGTCAGGGTGCTGAGATTTCCAGGAGACAAAGACTGCAGGGACGAGAGGTTTTCTGTTGACTAATACACTGTGTGTGGACCCCGCTGGCAATTCTGGTGTTGTGACCCGAATCGAGACAAACACCACGCTGCCCACTCCACCAACAACACGGCACAGCCGGACACAAAACAGGGGACTTTACATCCCACAACACTGGATTCAATGATGAAACGCGTGATTAATGTTGTTGTCCCACCGAAAAATCCATTAAGGTGCTTTTAAATACGAGCGCTCCCCCACAGGTGACGTCACACAGCTCCACCCCACTCGCCTGACGTCACACATGGGCTTCCCACACCGGGATGTGCCCTCACGTGTGCGGTGTTTTACGTCACCGACGTGCTGCTGTGCTCGAGCTTTATCGGTTTAACGGCTGGGCTAATAATTAAGTGTTTATAAACATAGACTGCTTTAACTGAAACCCGCACATTTCCTGTGTGGGTCTGAATTGTGTGTCGGGATGGGATGGGATGGGAATCGAAATTATAACGCTGAGAACTCTGTGACCTGGGGGTGGCTGAAAAGGGATCGGGGAAGATATGGAGGGAAAAACTAAATACGTGTCTGGTGTAAATATGGAAATAATATAGATAGATAGATAGATACTTTATTCATCCCCATGGGGAAATTCAACCTTTTTTCCAATGTCCCATACACTTGTTGTAGCAAAAACTAATTACATACAATACTTATCTCAGTAATAATATGATATGCATCTAAATCACTAACTCAAAAAGCATTAATAATAGCTTTAAAAAAAAAAGTTCTTAAGTCCTGGCAGTTGAATTGTAAAGCCTAATGGCATTGGGGAGTATTGACCTCTTCATCATGTCTGAGGAGTATTGCATCGATAATAACCTGTCGCTGAAACTGCTTCTCTGTCTCTGGATGGTGCTATGTAGAGGATGTTCAGGGAATATTCAGAGGATATAGGGAAATAATGAAATAATTTGGGAAATGCGGCGGTGGGTCGGGCAATATGTGAAGGGGGAGCAACAGTCACCGAGTCACGTGATCCTGTTTTACCGCAGATCGTCAGCATTTTCCGAAGCTCCGCCCAACGCCCGTGACGCAATAAGCACATTGCGCATGCTCACATTCCCGGGAACGGCAGTGTTGTTTTTTCGTTCATTGTGAAAGCGGGACGGCGGTGAGATTGGGATCGGGAGGGAATTCTCGCCCCTTTGGATGGGGAGCCGGAGACGGATTATTCTCTGCGGGGCAGCAGCAACAATTTCCCTTCGGTGAGTATTGAAGCCGGTCCCGAGTGGGGAGGTCTGACGTTGGGTGGTGAGTTAACTTTCCCGAACTCAAACAAGAGAAAATCTGCAGATGGTGGAAATGCGAGCAACGCGCACAAAATGCTGGAGGAACTCAGCAGACCGGACAGAATCCAGGAAAAGAGTATAGTCGAGATTACCGGCCGAAACCCTTCGGCAGGACTGGAGAATAAAAGGTGGGGGTGGGGAAGGGAGAGAGAAAGACAAAGTGATCGGTGAAACCTGAAGGGGGAGGGGATGAACTTTCCCGAACTGGCGGCCTCGCCTCGCTTCCTTCACAGAATCTGCCGGGGTCGGTCCGGGTTGTGAGACCTTCACACCGAACCGTCTGAGATGAGCCGCGCTCAGCCCCTGTTGTTCTGGTCCTATTAGCAAGATGAAGTAAAACATGTTTCTGTATTGTTACTGACAGAATAATGTATAATTTGTGTTCCGTGTTTATCTGAATGTATTTGCCTGTGATGCTGCCACAAGTCAGTGTTTCTCTCTCCCTGTACCTTCCCGTACTTGTGCAGTTGGCAATAAATTTAACAGGACCTGAGAAATCTCAGTGAGATTTGATTAGTGATGATCATGTTGGCAGCTCGGTAGGTCGAATGCATGAGACAGTACACTGTTAAATGCAAAACCCTGAACAGTGTTGATGATCAGAGGGATCTTAGACTCCAAGTTCATCGCTCCCTGAGAGAGACTGCACAGATTGATCGGGTGGTTAAGAAGGCAAATGGCATGGTTGTCTTTATCAGTTGAAGCATTGAGTTCAAAAGTCGGGAAGTTTTGTTGCAGTTTTATAAAACTAGTTAGACCACATCTGGAGTGTTTCATACAGTTCTGGTCGCTCCCATTCTCGGAAGGATATCGGGGTTTTGGAGTGGGCGCAGAAAAGGTTTACCAGGATATTGCCTGGATTAGAGGGCCTGAGCTTTAACGAGAGGTTGGACAAAATTGTGTCGTTTTCTCCGGAGCCGTGCCGGCTGGGGTGAGACTGGATGGACGTTTATAAGATTACCAGAGGATTAGAAGCCATGTCTCAGAAAGGCAGCGTCCATTATCAAGGACCTCCAGCACCCAGGGCATGTGGTTTTCTCAATGATACCAGCAGGTAAGGAGGTGCAGAAGTCTGAAGGCTCACACTCAGTGATTCAGGAACAGTTTCTTCCCCTCTGCCATCCGATTGCTAAATGGATATTGAACCCTTGAACACTACCTGACATTTAAAATATATAGTATTTCTGTTTGCTGCACGATTTTTAATTTATTCACAGAAACATAGAAAACCTACAGCACAATAAAAGCCCTTCGGCCCACAAAGTTGTGCCAACATGTCCCTATCTTAGGAATTACCATGGTTACCCATAGCACTCTATTTTTTTAAGCTAGTATTTCTTTATTTTTCTCCAGTGTCTCCAAAGGACCATATTCTACCCACCTCCACCACCGTTGCCGGTAGCCAATTCCACACACTCACCAGTCTCTGAGTAAAAAAACTTATCTGTAACATTTCCTCTGCAACTACTCCCCAGCACCTTCAACCTGTGCTGTCTTTTCATAACCATTTCAGACCTGGGAAAAAGTCTCTGACTATCCACACGATCAATGCCTCTCATCATTTTATACACCTCTATCAGGTCACCTCTCATCCTCCGTTGCTCCAAGTAGAAAAGGCCGAGTTCATTCAAACTATTCTAATAAGGCATGCTCCCCAATCCAGGCAACATCTGTGTAAATAGCCTCTGCACCATTTCTATGGTTTCCACATGCTTCATATAGTGAGAGAACCAGAACTGTGCACATTGGGGTGTGACCATCGTCACATTTAGCTGCAACATTACCTCTCGGCTCCTAAATTCAATTCCACGATTGTTGAAGGTCAATGCATCATATGCCTTCTTAACCACAGAGTCAACCTGCGTAGCAACTTTGAGTGTCCTATGGACTGGGACCCCAGGATCCCTCTGATCCTCCACACTGCCAAGAGTCTTACCATTAATGTTATATTCTGCCATCATGTTTGACCTAACAAAATGAACCACTTCACACTTATCTTAGTTGAACTCCATCTGCCACTTTTCAGCCCATTTTTGCATCCTATCAATGTCCCACTGTAACCTCTGACACTATCCACAACTCCCCCAACCTTTGTGTCATCAGCAAACTTGCTAACCCATCCCTCCACTTCCTCATCCAGGTCATTTATCAAAATCACAAAGAGTAAGGGTTCCAGATATGCTGTAAATAATTTAGTTGTTTATTTTTATTATTTTACTTTGGGTTTTTTTTCCTTCTATAATATGTATTGCATTGAACTGCTGCTGCACGGTTTTCAAATTTCATGACACACACCGGTGATAATAAACCTGATTCTGATTCTGAGTGGACAGACAATCTATTTTTCCTGGGGGTTGAAATGTCTAATATATTTAAGGTGAGAGGAGATGTAAGCAGCAAGTTTGTTTCTTTACACAGAGTGGTGGGTAGCTGGAAAACTCTGCCTGGGGTGGGAGACCCGACTGGTCACGTGATCCCGTTTGCCCCTCCCATTTAACAGCAGATGGGCGGCACCTGTGCATCTGTTTCCGAGGCCCTGCCCTCCGGATGATGTGACACTCACTTCGCGCATGTTCACTGTCTCCGGCCGGGCGGTGTTTTCTTTTCCGCTCAGTGCTGAAGTGCATCATCTGTGGGATCGAGGGAAGGGTCCTCACCTCCTGGGTGGGGGAGCCAGGGGTCGGGATCACTGTCTGTGGGCTGAAGATATTGCGTTCCCATCGGTGAGTATTGAGACCGATCCCAAGCAGGGAGATCCGATGTTGGCCGTGAGCCCCGAACTGAGGACCAATTACTCATTTATTTTTTCGATTATCTGGTCTGGTCAAAAATGTGTAGACTTCACTTAATCTGCATTGAACGATCCAAACCTGGAGCCCAGGCTGTCTATTTCTGCAGAGTTGAAACGGGAGACCCACCAACAGGTCACGTGAGGCTGTTTACTGTCAATCTGCCCTACCCTTCACTTTGTGATGATAGATAGATAGATAGATACTTTATTCATCCCCATGGGGAAATTCAACCTTTTTTTCCAATGTCCCATACACTTGTTGTAGCAAAAACTAATTACATACAATACTTGACTCAGTAAAAATATGATATGCATCTAAATCAAAAAGCATTAATAATAGCTTTAAAAAAAAAAGTTCTTAAGTCCTGGCGGTTGAATTGTAAAGCCTAATGGCATTGGGGAGTATTTACCTCTTCATCCTGTCTGAGGAGCATTGCATCGATAGTAACCTGTTGCTGAAACTGCTTCTCTGTCTCTGGATGGTGCTATGTAGAGGATGTTCAGGGTTTTCCATAATTGACCGTAGCCTACTCAGCGCCCTTCGCTCAGCTACCGATGTTAAACTCTCCAGTACTTTGCCCACGACAGAGCCCGCCTTCCTTACCAGCTTATTAAGACGTGAGGCGTCCCTGTTCTTAATGCTTCCTCCCCAACACGCCACCACAAAGAAGAGGGCGCTCTCCACAACTGACCTATAGAACATCTTCAGCATCTCACTGCAGACATTGAATGACGCCAACCTTCTAAGGAAGTACAGTCGACTCTGTGCCTTCCTGCACAAGGCATCTGTGTTGGCAGTCCAGTCTAGCTTCTCGTCTAACTGTACTCCCAGATACTTGTAGGTCTTAACCTGCTCCACACATTCTCCATTAATGATCACTGGCTCCATATGAGGCCTAGATCTCCTAAAGTCCACCACCATCTCCTTGGTCTTGGTGATATTGAGACGCAGGTAGTTTGAGTTGCACCATATCACAAAGTCCTGTATCAATTTCCTATACTCCTCCTCCTGTCCATTCCTGACACACCCCACTATGGCCGTGTCATCAGCGAACTTCTGCACATGGCAGGACTCTGAGTTATATTGGAAGTCTGATGTGTACAGGGTGAACAGGACCGGAGAGAGTATGGTTCCCTGCGGCGCTCCTGTGCTGCTGACCACCGTGTCAGACCTACAGTCTCCCAACCGCACATACTGAGGTCTATCTGTCAAGTAGTCCACTATCCAATCCACCATGTGAGAGTCTACTCCCATCTCCGTTAGTTTGTGCCTTAAGATCTTGGGCTGGATGGTGTTAAAGGCACTAGAGAAGTCAAGGAATGTAATCCTCACAGCAAAACTGACCCCATCTAGGTGAGAGAGTGATTTGTGCAGCAAATACGTGATGCAAGATGACATGGTGTGTGCTTAGAGTCCCTGGCTGGGTCAGGATGCTTCCTCTATGTTGTGTTGGGGGATCTGACATTGGTCACTGAGTCTCGTTAACTTCCCCCAACTCGCCTCGTTTCCTGAGGCTGGTCACATTTGCAGTTGAGCTTTCTGGCTGTTGTGTCTTCTCCTGGATTGGGGTGGGTGAGTAATGAGAACATCCCAGGTTTTGGGGATCTTTGATTTCACTGCCTGCTTTACCGAGGGACTGGGAAGTCTAGGGGGGAGAGTGGTTTCTGTGATGTGCACATGGCCGAGTGGTTAAGCAATCTGAAGGTCATGAGTTTGAGCCTCAGGCCAGGCAGTGCGTTGTATCCTTGAGCATGGCACTTAACCACACATTGCTCCTGCACGTTTATAGCCCAGATGGATCAAATCACCTAATCCTGTTCCTGTGTCTTATGTATTACCATGACAGAATGGTGGCTCCTTCTTATCCCATATTGTTTTGTGATGTGTGAGGGACAATAAAAGATTGTTCACTGAGATTATTATATTTGGCTTCAACGTTTAAATTTCAGTGAGTTTTGTTCTTAGTAACATTAAGCAGAAATGTTTGGTTCTCCTTTTCATTGTTAATGTGCTTCATTATCTCTCTGGTTAGTGTTAGACCTGCGGTGAGAGGTTTATTGGAAGAAAAACCCCAACTGGAAGCAAACCACAGCTGAAGATGTGGGAATAGCAACAAGTGAACCAGCCCGAGGACTGAGAGCATCAACTGGAGAGAACAACTCTGAATCAGCTGACTTGGAGTTCCCAGTGAGTCAGTGAGGAGGAAGTTTGGTGAGTCTCACTTACTCAAACACTGGTCCTTTATACATTACATACCTGTACAATAGAAGGTGGGAAATAGTTGGTGAGACTGAATGTGCCCAGAAGAACCATTTATGCCTCTGTCAGACACAGTTGCAATCACACCAGGTCTGGTAATGTGCTTCCAGCAGCCCAGCCCTTTAAAATCACTCGCATTTTGTGGAAGTCAGATCTGGATAAAGCGGTGGAAATCGGGCAGAATCTCAAGTTGCTGGAGATCTGCACTAAAAACTGAAAATGAAGTCATCCTGACAAAATGTAATTAACCTGAATTGTAAAGATTGTTCCTCTCCCCACAGCTGTTCCTTACATGCTGAGCAGTTTGGTAATACCAATTTCTTTTTATTACATTCACTTTGGATTGGTTTATGTTTCCTGAAATGTACCATTTTTAATGTGGAAGTGGAAATGGCTCACTCTGTGATAGTAGAACAGTAAAGTAACCACAACTTTTCCCTGCAAATTACCCTGGTACCAATTAGCTTGTTATTCCTAGAAATGTGTTCAGTACAGTTGTTGCGAACAAGGTTTACAAGAATAATCTCAGGAATGTTCGGCGTTATGTTTGAGGAGCATTTGATGGTTCTGGACCTGTGCTCAATGGAGTTCAGGGGGACAGTGGGGGTAGTGGGGGATGTTTGGTTAAGTAAACCTACCAAATGCTGAAAAGCCTGGATACAGTGGACATGGAGATGATGTTTCCATTAGACTGTGATCTGATGGCACAGTATTGGAATAAAGAAGCTTCCCTTTAAAACTGAGAGGAGAAATAAAATTTGCCCAAATGATGTCTGATCTGTGGAATTTGTTGCCACAGAGGTTGGTTGAAGCTGCCATTTGGGTATATTTATGACAGAGATTAACATATTGATGATTGCTGAGTAGCTTCAGGGTTACAGGAGGAAGGCAGGAATATGGTGTTGGAATAAACATCAGCCATGGTTCAGTGGTGGGCAGACCAGATGGATCGAATCACCTAATTCTGTTCCTGTGTCTTATGTCTTACCATGACTGAATGATGGCTCCTTCTTATCCCATATCATTCTGTGACATGTGAGGGACAATAAAAGATTTTTCACTGAGCTCATTAAATCTGCCTTCAGTGTTTAAATTTCAGTGAGTTTTGTTCTTAGTAACATTAAGCAGAAAAGTTTAGTTCTCCTTTTCATTATTAATGTGCTTCATTGTCTCTCTGGTTAAAGTTAGACCTGTGGTGAGAGGTTTATTTGAAGAAAGATCATGACTGAAGACGAGGGAACAGCAACAAGTGAAGCAGCCCGAGGATTGAGAGCATCAACTGGAGAGAACCCATCTGACTCGGAGATTCCAGTGATTCAGTCAGGAGAAAGTTTGGTGAGTCTCATTTACTCAAACACTGGTCCTTTAGACATTACGTACCAGTACAAAGGAAAGTAGGAAATATTTGGGAGTGAGACAGAATGTGCCCAGAAGAACCTGTTATGCCAGTATCAGTCTGACCCAGTTGTGAAGATGCCCCCCCATTATATTCCTTTTAAACTTTTCGCCCTTCACCCTTAATCCATGTCCTCTGTTTTTTTTTCTCCCCTAGCCTCACTGGATAAAGCCTGCTTGCATTCACTCTATCTGTACCCATCATAATTTTATATACCTCTATCAAGTCTCCCCTCATTCTTCTACACTCCTAGGAATGAAGTCCTAAACTATTCAACCTTTCTCTGTAACTCAGTTTCTCAAGTCCCGGCAACATCCTCATAATCCTTCTCTGCACTCTTTCAACCTTATTAATATCCTTCCTGTAATTCGGTGACCAGAGCTGCACATGATACTCCAAATTCGGCCTCACCAATGCCTTATACAACCTCACCATAACATTCCAATTCTTATACTCAATACTTTGATTTACAAAGGTCAATGTATCAAAAGCTCTCTTTACTACCCTATCTACCCATGACACCACTTTTAGGGAATTTTGTATCAGTATTCCTAGATCCCTCTGTTCTACTGCACTCCTCAGTGCCCCACCATCTACCTTATATGTTCTACATTGGTTTTTCCTTCCAAAGTGCAACACCTCACACTTGTCTGTATTAAACTCCATCTGCCATTTTTCAGCCCATTTTTCTAGCTGGTCCAGATCCCTTTGCAAGCTTTGAAAACCTTCCTCACTGACCACTACACCTCCAGTCTTTGTATCATCAGCAAATTTGCTGATCCAATTTACCAAATTATCATCCAGATCATTGATAAAGATGACAAATAACAATGGACCCAGCACTGATCCCTGTGGCACACCACTAGTCACAGTCCTCCACTCAGAGAAGCAATCATCCACTACCAATCTCTGGCTTCTCCCATTGAGCCAATGTCTAATCCAATTTACTACCTAACCTCCCATGCGGGACCTTGCCAAAGGCCTTACTGAAGTCCATGTAGACAACATCCGCTGCCTTGCCTTCATCCACTTTCCTTGTAACCTCCTCAAAACACTCTAATAGATTTGTTAAACTTGACCTCCCCCACACAAAGCCATGTTGACTCTCCCTAATGTCCCTGTCTATCTAAATAATTGTCGATCCTGTCTCTCAGTACTCCTTCCAATATTTTACCCACTACCAACATCAAACTTACCAGCCTATAATTTTGAGAATTACTTTTAGAGCCTTTTTTAAGCAATGGAACAACATGAGCTATCCTCCAATCCTCTGGCACCTCACCCGTAGATAATGACATTTAAATATATCTGCCAAGGCCCCTGCAATTTCAACACTCGTCTCCTTCATGGTCCGAGGGAATACCCTGTCAGGTCCTGGAGATTTATCTACTCGCCTCAAGGTAGCAAGCCCCTCCTCCTCTTCTCTCTGTATAGGTTCCATGACCTCAATACTTGTTTGTCTTATTTCCATTGACTCCATGCCAGTTTCTTTAGTAAATTCAGACACAAAAAAACCATTTAACATCTCCCCAATTTCTTTTGGTTCCATACATAGCCCACCACTCTGATCTTCAAGAGGACCAATTTTATCCCTTAACTATCCTTTTGCTATTAATATACCTGTGGAAGCTCTTACTATCCTTCACCTTGACTGCCAACGCTACCTCATGTCTTCTTTCAGCCCTCCTGATTTCTCCCTTAAGTTTTTTTTTGCACTCTTTATACTCCTCAAGTACCTTATTTGCTCCCTGTTTCTTACACATGTCATAGATCTCTCTCTTCTTTATCAGAGTTCCAATATCCATCGAGAACCAAGGTTCCTTATTCTTATTCACTTTGCCTTTAATCCTGAGACTTTGTTCCCAGGGTGTCCTCATGGGCCGTCCAGAAATGATTTCAGCTGGTGACAACCCTGTTTTCCCCTGTGGGGTAACCCTCATGTGGAATCGGGCTAATGGTCGGACCTTCAACCAAGTGAGTCCAGTCTCCGCTGTTAATCTGGCCAATTTACTCTTCAGAGTGCCATTGGCTCTTTCCACTCTGCCAGCAGCCCGTGGGTGGTGTACACAGTGGAATTGTTGCTTGATAGCTAGTTTGTTGCATACCCCTTCATTTGCTTTCATCACAAAGTGTGGGCCATTGTCAGAGCTCAGCATCTCTGGCAGGCCATACCTGGGAATTATTTCCCATAATAATACCTTCACAACAGTCACAGCAGTATTGATGGCAGTTGGAATAGCTTCAATCCATCTACTAAACACATCTATAATAACTAAGCAGTATCTATAGCAATGTACTCTAGGGAATTCAATAAAATCAACTTGTCGACACGAAAAAGATCCACCTGTCAAGGGAGTCATACCCGGTGTGCAGGGTACAGGATACCAACCATTCCCTCCTTTCCCAGGTGTGTACAATTATGTATATAATCAACCAATATTGGTAAAAACTGTGTAGGAACACAAACCTGTCCTGCTGGGTGATCCGAAAACTTAGGCCAGGGACTTTCTGGCACCTCATATGGGACTACAGTTTGCACTCCTCCACAGAGGTGTTTCCCTGAAAAGAAATAACTTGAGGTAGCTGTAGAGCGGTGAGTAAGTTCTTTACAAAGGTGGCATTACTAATGGGGTGGCCAAAGGAAGTCAGGAATCCCCATGTTCCTAGAGAGCCCTGTAGTCATGTACAATTCCAAATGCATAACGGGAGTCTGTGTAAACGTTCCCACTTTAGTCTGTTGCTTGGATACATGCACGAGTCAGAGCAAACAGCTCAGCCTTCTGGGCGGAGACAGCTGCTTCAAAAGAGGCCTGTTCAATTACTTCACTGTCCATCACTATTGCATAGCCAGAATATCATTTTCCTGCTGGATCCACAAAAGAGTTTCCATCCTCATAAAACGTCGCCTCAGGCTAGAGGGGGTATTGCAGAATGGATGGGAGAGTCTGTCCTTCTTTCACTGTGATTCAGACGGGCTAGAGGGGGTATTGCGGAATGGATGGGAGAGTCTGTCCTTCTTTCACTGTGATCCGGACAGGAGGGCTGACTTCATGGATTGAAATTGCCCAGAGATGGGGGACAACATCTTGGGTTCGGTCACTATTAAAAGAATGTCTTACCAGATGTCCTGTCTTCACCTCAGACTCCTTCCAGTATCGGAGTTGGCCCGCGGCCAAGTCTTGCCAGTTTCCCTCAGTGCTGGAGGCCTGTTTTGTCAGGGTGTAGGCAAGGAGCCCTAGTCTCTTTGGCTTGAACCCAGGGCAAACCCTAACGGTGGTATGGGGAACCACCAGTCCTGTCTGTCGTCAAAAGAAATCTGGAACTTCGACCAGAAATGCAATGCCGTCTCTTCCTTTAACCTCTCCAATCACTATGACTGGGAATTTCTGTCCCTCGAGGGGTGCATAATATTGGCTTTCCTCAGTTGAGCACCACGTAGGGTCATAGCACAGAATCACATGGTAGCTGGCCACTGGCAGACGGGGTTCAAATGCAGTGGAGTCCAGAAAAAGTGCCCACCACTGGGTGATCAGAGGAAGCTATCAGTTGTTTGCAGTTCCAGCGTGCTATCCTTGTCCGTGCATAGAATCTCGACTTCCAACGGACAGAGCAAGTCTCTCGCTATGAGATTACACCCCCGTCTGGTGGTGACGGTAAATGAAACCTCACACTGGTTCCCCTGGAATTCCACCTGCAGTGGCTGGGTACGTGAATACGTACGTTCCGTGCCTCTGAACCCTGACAGAGTGATTGTAGCGTCTGATAGCTGGAATCCCTTTTCCGATACTATTTCCTGATCGAGAGTGGTTGTGGTTGCCCCATATCAATCATAAACAGAACTGGAATTCCAGCAACTGTCAATATTACATTGGGCTCTTCCTGAGGGGTGGTACTCACGGTAGGAAGCATCCTTGCTTGTCAATTTCTAAACGGGTTGTTGTCCCCACCTGTCCCTTGGTAGGATTTTGTTCCCATTTCTGATCCCCAGATATAGCCCATTCACATCCTTCTTCCTGCTGAACATGTTCACTTTAAATATTAGTTCCTTTTGGGGTTGATCAGGAATCGAAAATCAGGTCCCAGTAATATGTCAAAGCTCGTCACATTCGATTTCGGTCATTGTCAGGCCAATCCATATTATCTGTTTTAATCATGTTGGCTTAGTTGGTATGTTTTGGAGCAGTAGGGCATTAAACTGGGGGGACAGGCTTGCTCTCCTGTGAAAGTGCCGTAGCAGGCCACAAATCACTCCCAATAGTCTGGTCCCGATTCCCCAGGCTTAGGTTTGCATTCAAGTACTTTAGTGATGTTTACAGGTTGCTGGAGAGCCCTTTCCAGGGCTTGAATAATCTGGTCTGTCTGTTCATTCTCATTATGGTTTCCTGCCTGTAACTCCTGATAGGTTTGGTCTCTCAATTCTGCCTTCCATTTCCTCCCCTCAGCAGCTGAGAGAATCATGCAGCAGAGACTGAATAAATCTTGCGGGGTCATGTTAAACATTAGTGTAGTACTGTGGACACACTGAGCAAACTGTGCTGCTTTTTCTTTTCTACCTGGGGCCTGATTCATGATCATTATCATTTATTGAGGCTTCCAGGGTGCATACACAGGAATCACTGAGCGCTGTCCCTCCTCCTGCTCGTGGATTGGGCAGCATTCATGTGGGAATTGTCTTTGTGGAGTCACTAACTCTGGGGATTTATTGGATTCTTCGCTCCCTGTCTTGGAATAATCCTCGGTATTCCCTTTCTGGATCTCAGGATGTAGTGACATCCCTTCCCTATGCCGCTGTTTTACCTGAGTGGCCACCGTATCTGGGTACTGGGAGGATTGGGGTTCGGGAGCACTGGGTGAACTTGGCCCCTGGTAAGGTAGGAGAGGTACGGTGAGTGCCCACTCCTCATCATGGTCACTGTCCTCAAACAAGGTCGATATGACAGACATGGGTTTGGGATCCCTTGTGTCCCTATCAGTTCGAACTTCAGACTGATATTCCTGCCCTTCTCTCCTATCTGGGCCGGCCTCGGTTTGCTTACGTTGTTTTTCCTGCTCTCGTTTTTTAGTGCCCATCCACCCATTCACGCTTCGCTTTTAGTGTCTCCCAACCTTTGGCGTTCCTTCTGCAGTACATACCTCTATCCCTTTCTCACATGCGTTATTCCTCCAACTTGCTGATAATATACTGTTCCACTTTACATCTTCATTCAGCCCATCTGCTCAGCACTCCCTATATTGGGATCGTGTTTGTGACTCCAAATGTTGAAGTTGAATAAAACTCGGGAGACCAGCTTCTTATCGTCACCACAGTTCATTTTCCTGCAGGAGTTTGAGACCCATTTGTCAAAGGGAAGGCATGTAAGCACTGCCACCATCTGACTAGTGGACTGATTTAGTCAGGTTACAGCCATATATTTATACATAGTAAGCCCCATACATTCCTATTGCAAGATGTTATTTGAACTGGCTCCAAATGTTGGCTCCAAACTTAATTAAATAAGAGAGTTTGCTGACTGAAGGTTTTAATTACAGGTGGATATACTATCCAGTCCTTATCAGTTATTCCCTTTGCAAGGCCCTGACTTAATTACAAGCAGATGTTTATTCCTGTCCTTATCAGAGAGTCCTCCTCCCTTTACTCAAAAGAGGGTACAATGTATAATGTTATCAACTAATGAGGGTACAGTGTATATTATCATCGCTCAGTATGTCACTCTGCAAGCCACAGAGAACTGATAATGAGCCTGTCTTAGCTAACCACTGAAGACAGTGTTTACTTTGGTTCAAATATTCCTATTCAGTCCCAATTATTCTTTTAGCCAGAGGTTACATAGGTTCAAAATGATTTTATTTAATATATCCTTAATTCATCAGGAGGGTTCGGGGGAAATGTTTTTGTCTAATCTAGAAACTGGTGTCACCTGTGTGTATTGTGGCGATGCAAAAGTTGCTGTAGAACTTACAAGTGGGAAGAAGTGGAGTGATATTTGGAAATCTGACTTTTTAAAGCGTAATTTAGCAAGTAAACCACATATGCACAATGTGCAAAAGCTCTGGTAAGAAAGTCCTTCATTACCTGTTACAGTCCTGCTACATAGTTTGTGTGAGAAAGCAGATGAACTCGATAAAACCCAGAGGAGATCATAGCTCTTATCAACAGTGATTTCCTAGCTCTTAAAATGAATACCTCACTATATAAAAATCACTGTGCACATGTTGTCACTGGGTAAAATTAAGCACAGTACATGATTTATGTGCACACTGGTCATTAGAAATTAGAGGGGGTATTGGAGGGAAGGTGCAGAGACTTCCAGTGTCCCTGATGCCCTCACCTACAAGATGTGCATCCAGCTGCAGCTTGTAGCCCTGCACTTGAAGGAGCTCGGACTTGAAATTGTTGAATTCTGGATCAGCTGGGAGTCAGAGGGGGTGATAGATGTGACATGAAGAGAGGTGAGTTACACCCAAGGTGCAGGACGCAGGAAACTGGGTGACAGGCAGGTGAATGAGGTTAAACAGCCATCGAAGAGTACTCTTGCGGACATCCCACACAACAGCAGGTGGACCACTTTAGAAACTGTTGGGGGGATTACCTGGCAGTGGAAAGTCAAATAAGTGTTAGGGGATTCATTAGTTATGGGAATGGAACAAGGAGGGGACTAATATCCTGGTATTAAGGCTTGCTGGAGCTAGTGTGGTGAGAGGGTGAAGTGGTTAAAATAAGTTGTAGGGGGAATGGGAGCCAGAGTGACTGAACAGATAGTGGAGAGGGTAAATTGAGTCAAATTGCATTGACTTTATTACATACATACTTCATACACATGAGGAGTAAAAGTCTTTACGTTACTCTCCATCTAAATGTGCAATGTGTAATTTATAGTAATTTATAATATATTGTTTATACATAGAACAGTCAATATAACATCAACATGCAATTATATCAGCATGAATTAATCAGTCTGATGGCCTGGTAGAAGATGATGTCCTGGAGCCTGTTGGTCCTTTTGCTGTGGTACCATTTCCTGGATGGTGGCAGTAGGAACAGTTTGTGGTTGTGGTGAATTGGGTCCCCAATATCCTTTGGGCCCTCTTTACACATCTGTCTCTGTACATCTCCTGAATAGTGAGAAGTTCACATCTACAGATGCACTGGGCAGTCTGCACCACTCTCTGCAGGGTCCTGCGATTGAGGGAAGTACAGTTCCCATACCAGGCAGTGCTGCACCCAGTCAGCATGCTCTCTATTGTCTTGCTGTAGAAAGTTCTTAGGATTTGGGGCCCACAACAAGCAACTTCAACCATCTGAGCTGAAAGAGGTGCTGCTGTGCTCTTTTCACAACACAGCCGGTATGTACGGAGCATTTGAGATCCTTGGTGATGTTTATGCTGAGGATCTTAAAGCTGTTCACCCTCTCAACCCCAGATCCATTGATGCCAATAGGGGTTCGCCTGTCTCCATTCCTCCTGTAGTACACAATCAGCTCCTTTGTTTTTGTGACAATGAGGGAGAGTTTGTTTTCTTGACACCAGTCAGATGTTGTTCAGACCTCAGATATCGATCACTCCTACCTTTTCCTTTCCAAACAAGTTTGGCCAGCTTCTCTGTCACAGAAACATGGAGGAGTTCAGTACGGAAACAGGCTATTTGGCCCATCTAGTCAATGCTAAAAAAAACATTTAAGGTATCTATTGCAACTACCTGACTGGGACCATCGCCCTCCATACCCCTACCATCCAGGCTCCCATCCAAACTTCTTTCAAATGGTGAAACTGAGCCCACATGAACCCCTTGTGCTGACATCTCATGCCACACTCTCACGACCATTTCAGTAAAGAGCTTTTCCACATGTTCCCGTTAAATTTTCACCTTCCCCGCTTACCCATGACCTCGGTTGTCATCCCACACAACCTCAGTGGAAAAAGCTGCTTGCCTTTACGCTATCTGTACCCTCATAATTCTGTATACTTCCAACAAATCCTCATGCAATGTTTAATGACCTTGTCTATGTTTAGTGCATTTTTTAGGTGTATAAGATGATGAGGGGCATTGATCGTGTGGATAGCCAGAGGTTTTATTTGCAGGACTGAAATGTCTAACACGAGAGGACATAGTTTTAAGGTGCTTGGAAATAGATACCGAGGGGATGCCAGGGGTAAGTTTTTTACCCAGAGAGTGGTGGGTGCGTGCAATACACTGCCGGCTATTTGTGTGAGAGTGTTTCAGTTACTGTGTGGTCATGAACCCATGCAGCTCAGTGGGAACAGGGAATAATATCAATGGAGAGAGTCAAACTGAGCCAGGTCACAGGTTGGAGATGGCAGAAATGCCCCATTCTTATAGAGACAGGAAGAGCATCAGAGAGTTTGATGGTCATTCCAGATACCAGCACTGTGCCCAGTTAGAAGGTGATTTCTCTCTCCAACTTGGGTTGAACTTCACTGTAACAGTGTGATGCCAGATCACACCTTGACAACTTATGTGAACTCATCTGAAATGTTGTCCTGCACCCATTGACAGATATTGTAAATCTTTTTACAGGTCAAAAATGACAAGGAATTTGTGTACAGGAATCTGGAGCTCAACACACCAGTTTTGCTGTCTCTGTCCAGATATTTAAGAAGTGGAGCAAGGGATTCACTCGATCATCCTTCCTGTTCAGACTGTGGGGAAGGATTCACTGAATCATCTGACCGACTGGCGCACCCGTCATTTTGCACAGGGTGGAACGATTCATCTGCTCAGACAGTGGAAATGGAATCACTCGGCCTTCTCAACTGAAGGTACATCAGCAAGTTCACACTGGGAAAGGCCATTCACCTGTTTTGTGGGTGAGAAGGGATTCAGTCAGTCTTCCCACTTGTGGACACGCAAGTCAGTTCATAGTGGGCAGAGGCTGGTCATCTGTTGAATTTTGGGGAAGCATTCACTAGGTCATCTGACCTAATGGCTCACCAGCGAGTTCACACCGGTGAGAGGCCGTTCACCTGCTCGGACTGTGGGAAAGGATTCACTTGCTCATCTAAACTGAAATTACATCAGCGTGTTCACACTGGGGAGAAGCCGTTCACCTGCTCAGACTGTGGGAAGGGATTCAGCTGGTCATCTCACCTGAAGGTACATCAGCGATTTCACACTGGAGAGAGGCCATTCACCTGCTCAGACTGTGGGAAGGGATTCACTATGTCATCTAATCTGAAGATACATCAGAGAGTTCATACTGGAGAGAGGCCGTTCACCTGCTCAGACTGTGGGAGGGGATTTACTTGCTCATCCCAACTAAAGGCACACCAGCGAGTTCACACTGGGGAGCGGCCATTCACCTGCTCGGACTGTGGGAAAGGATTCACTTGCTCATCCGAACTGAAGGTCCATCAGCGAGTTCACACTAGAGAAAGGCCATTCATCTGCTCAGACTGTGGGAAGGGATTCACTCAGTCAGCAAAGCTAAAGATTCACCAGCGAGCTCACACTGGGGAGAGGCCATTCATTTGCTCGGACTGTGGGAAGGAATTCACTTGCTCATCCGAACTGAAGGTTCATCAGCGAGTTCACACCGGGGAGCGGCCGTTCACCTGTTCATACTGTGGGAAGGGATTCAACTGGTCTTCTGAATTGAAAGCACATCAGAGATTTCACACTGGAGAGAGGCCATTTACCTGCTCAGACTGTGGGAAGGGATTCACTATGTCATCTAATCTGAAGATACATCAGAGAGTTCATACTGGAGAAAGGCCGTTCATTTGCTCAGTCTGTGGGAGGGGATTTACTTGCTCATCCAACCTAATGGCTCACCAGCGAGTTCACACTGTGGAGCGGCCGTTCACCTGCTTAGACTGTGGGAAGGGATTCACTCGCTCATCCGAACTGAAGTTACATCAGCGAGTTCACACTGGGGAGCGGCCGTTTGCCTGCTCAGACTGTGGGAAGGGATTCACACTGTCATCCCAGCTACTGAGTCACCAGTCAGTTCATACTGGGGAGTGGCCATTCACCTGCTCGGACTGTGGGAAGGGATTCACTCAGTCAGTTCAACTGAAGGTACATCAGCGAGTTCACACCGGGGAGAGGCCATTCACCTGCTCTGTCTGTGGGAAGGGATTCAATTGGTCATCTCACCTGCAGAGACACCAGTCAGCCCACACAGGGAAATGGCCATTCACCTGCTCAGTCTGTGGGAAGGGATTCACTTGGTCATCTAAACTGAGTAGACATCAGCAAATTCACACTGGAGAGAGGCCATTCACTTGCTCTGTCTGTGGGAAGGGATTCACTGAGTCATCCGAACTGAAGGTACATCAGCGAGTTCACACTGGGGAGAGGCCGTTCACCTGCTCAGTGTGTGGGAAGGGATTCATTCGGTCATCTACACTGAAAGTACATCAGCGAAATCACACTGGGGAGAGGCCGTTCACCTGCTCAGACTGTGGGAAGGGATTCACTCGGTCATCCACCCTACAAACACACCATTCAGTTCACACTAGGGAGAGGCGAATCACCTGTTCAGACTGTGGGAAGGGATTCACTTCGTCATCTCAACTGGAGAGACACCAGCAAGTTCACACTGGATAGAGGATGATCTCCTGCTCAGAGTTTTGCATAAGATTCTCTCAACCAAATCAACTGAATGTGCATCATTGAGTTCACACTGGGGAGAGGCTGTTCACCTGCTCAGACTGTGGGAAGCGATTCACTCAGTCATCTAACCTTATGCAACTCTCACTTCGGCTAGCAGCTGAACTTTTGGAGTGATAGCTCCCCAGCCCAGCTAACTTAAGAAATCTCATTTGGGTGGATGCTTCATGATGTGTCCCGTTCCAAATCAGTACACTGAAATAACAAACTGTACACAATATGTGATTAAACAATTGAGATTTATAATTCTTACTTTGACTATAGGGTTAGTAAAGAAAACAAAAAGAAAGAAAAAGGGCCCACTCTCTCCATTCACGTCTTCTCATCTCTCCCCAGCAAATGGTGGTGAAATTCTCTCTTCCAGACTCACAGGAAAGAACAACATTTCTGCCATTGGATAGCCCCACATTCCCAAACCCTGTTATCTCTAGTCATAACCTAAATATTGCTGCTACAGAGAAACAATTACCTCAGCAGTGAAACATTGCATAGAGGCCATTACGTTAGCAGTGAAATCTTACAGCATGTTATGCTTGTGACTCACCGCCGGGTTCACACTGGGGAGAAAGTTTCAATAAGCTGCATGCTGGATATTTCTCCATCACCATTGCTGAATTCTACTTCAAGACTGACTGTTGGTGCTGAACTCTGCAATTATTGCTGCTGCTCACCACACCCAGTTCTGCACCCTGGTCACTGGGCATGGGAGGAGTTTCTTCTGCTGCATATTTACCCTTAATGGGACTGGAGTTTAATATTCTGGGTCTGAGACAAATAAATCAGTTCTATTTTAAACTCTGTCTTTGGAACTCTGTGAGTTTACAACACAACTAGTGTACTCAGGCCGGCTGGACCCTGCCAGTGATTCTGTTCCTTGACAGTCCTTTTAAATCCTCCCCTGTTGTTCATCTCCTGCTGTCCAAACAGTCATCATGCTGTGGGTGAAGAGGTTTCCCTTAATTTTTCTACTGACTGAAGAAGTCGCAGGGATTGCAGTTCTGTCTAAGATGTTCTTCACCCCTCAAATCTCTGGGCTGACGAAGAATGACATTGGGTGTTAACCTCCTTAATCAGGGCTCATTTCCATATTTTGGGCCATTTTCCCTGCTTCTAAAGGGTTGTTAGAAAACACCACTGTCCTCTAAAGACTGAAAGCAGAATGGGAAACCATCCGTTGGATGTTCAACGAAGCAGGGTCAGAAACCAGAGGCAGGTCCGCACAGAGCAGAGTTTGGGGCTCTGGACAATGGTCGGGATAAGAATGTATGATGAGGAGAAGGGAATCAGCAGCGGGGCGTGGCAACGAATGACAGAATAGCAAGATTTGGAAGCTCATTTGACGGAAAATAATTCAGTTGTCTGACTGCCTACACAGACAATGCCTGTTGTGAGATTCCCCATTTGTTGAGGCACGTGTGTGTTGAGAATGGTGATATCTATTGAAGCAGTTGTTCCTGCTTGTTTATCCTGTAATATTATATCCGGATAGTTATTTTAGATTAACCTGTCTGTTATAATGTATTGATTATAATATAACGTGAGATTCTGTCCCTAACTGGATATGGCTTCAATTTATGGTGCCTTAATGAGGTGATGGAGGTCATTCATGAGTATGTGTTTTAAAGCAAGATTTTGGTAAATGATATTTGCCACTTGATTGTACCTGCATAAGTAATCAGATTGAGTTAAACTGCTGCAGGATCCTGGAATGTGTTGGATTGTGTCTGGTTTCTCTTGGCATTTTCTGCATTTATTGCCTTGTTTGTTTGTATTGTATGTATTTGTGAGTTTTTTTGTTAACCAGCTTGTCCTGTATTTCTGCAAGGAATCCCTCTGTTTCTGGGAAGAGGTGTCCAACTCTCAGTCAGGTGCTCGATGCTTCCTTGTCACCATCTAGTCTGCTCAGATCGTTGGGATGTCTCCCATGGAGGGTCATACTCATTCCACTGGTTAATGTTTTCTTCCATATTGATTATTCATTTTTCTGAGTTGGCCTCTCATTTAAGTTTTCTGGTCTTCTTAGCACAATTGCATATACACACTTGGAGTGCTGAATCCTGTTTACTTTTGAAGAAAATATATACTTAAAAGTTTTATCTGACTGTTGTGTGATTTTTTTTCTCATTCGTGTTATTCCTCTTCCTCCTGTTTAAGGTGCTGTTTGAGTGTAAGTAATGTTTTCTGAAGTTTTCTAAAGTTCTTATTTATCTTTGTAAATTTTACTGATTGAAGTGGGACTAAGATTTTTTATTTTTAAAAAGTCAATGTCTGTATTGATGAAAGTATTGCCTTTGTTGTATTTGTTAATTATTGAGCTCTGTTTGGCAGGTTTTCTTAAGCCTCAAACTAAATTTTGTCAAAGGTTCTCCCTATTTCACACTATTTTCTATTTTCTTTGCTTGTTGATATTCCAGGTATGTGGGTATCAAGAGTCCCGGTGAAGGGTCTTGGCCTGAAATGTTGATTCCCATCCATAGATGCTGCCTGACATGCTGAGCTCCTCCAGCACTTTGTGTGTAGCTCTCTAGATTTCTAGCAACTGCAGGTCCTCTTGTTTCCCAGATACTTATTTTTCTTGAAATAACAAGCCGGTTGTAGTGTCGTGTAGCTCTGTTGGTAAAATATTAAATAAAAACATGAGAAAGAGGTGGCACAGGGTTGGAAGATGTAGAATATCAGTGGGTAGAATTAAGGAAGAGCAAATGTAAAACAAAATCCCTGATGGGAATTGTTTCGAGATTCTCAAACAGTAGTATGTGGTCCACAAATTACAATGGGAGATAGAAAACTCTTGCCAAAAGTGTAATGTTAGGACAGTCATGGGGATTGTCATGCAGGTGATTCAGAAAATTAGGATGGTGTTGGTCTCAAGAGGAGGAATTTCCTAGAAAGCCTACAAGATGCTTTTTTAGAGCAGCTCGTGGTTGAGCCCAGTTGGGGATCAGCTATTCTGGATTGGGTGTTGTAATGAACCGGAATTAATAAGGTCACTTAAGTCCGAAGAACACTTAGGGGCAAGTGAATTTAATATGTTCAAATTCACCCTGACATTAGTGAAGGAGAAGCTAAAGTCGATGTGGAACAAAGAGAATTAGAGAGGCCTGAGAGAAAAATTGGTCAAAATTGATCTAAAAAAAACATGGGCAGGGATGAAAACAGAGCAGCAATGGCTGGAATTTTTGGAAGCAATCTGGAAGGCACAGGATATATACAGTGGCATGCAAAAGTTTAGGCACCCCTGGTCAAAATTTCTGTTACTGTGAATAGCTAAGTGATTAAAAGATGACCTGATTACAAAAGGCATAACGTTAACGATGACACATTTCTTTAATATTTTAAGCAAGATTACATTTTTATTTCCATCTTTTACAATTTCAAAATAACCAAAAAGGAAAAGGGCCAGAAACAAAAGTTTGGGCACCCTGCTTGGTCAGTACTGAGTAACACCCCCTTTGGCAAGTATCACAGCTTATGAACACTTTTTGTAGCCAGCCAAGAGTCTTTCAGTTCTTGTTTGAGTAAATTTCGGGGTTCAGTCAGAAGTAGCAAAGTACTGATTGTGGAAATTACAAATGAGAATATTGTTAGAGGCACAGAGAGCAGCAGCAGCACTGAAGCAGGCCTTTTGGCCCTTCTAGTCCATGCTGATCTGTTTTTGTTGTTACTGCTTTGTTCCAACTAACTGCACCCGAGCCTCCATACACCTCCCATCCATGTCCTCACCCAAATTCCTCTTTAGTGTCTAAATCGAACCCAAATTCTCCACTTCCACTGGCAGCTCATTCCACACTCTCACCAACCTCTGAGTGAAGAATCCCCCTTCAGATTCCCCAGAAATAATTCACTTTCACCCTGAACGTATGTCCAATGTCAGGGTGAGAGCGAGGACGGGGCAGAGAGGGAAGACAGTAAGGGGGAGGGGGTGGTTGAGTGTGGAGAGGGAAACAAAGTGGAGTGTTTATACTTAATATCTTTCAGAAAAAGTAATTGTTTGAACTTGCTGCAAACCTACTTTCCTTACCCTGTACATTCTTAACCAAATTACTGATCCAGATGACAAGTAGCAGTGGTTGATGTTCAAAGTAAATGTTATTATCAGAGTACATATATGTCACCACATACAACCCTGAGATAGTTTTTCCTACAGGAACACTTAGCAAATCTATAGAATAGTAACAGGATCAATGAAAGATCAAGTGGAGCATAGAATTCAACGAACTGTGCAAATGCAAATATAATTAAATATCAATGGGTAATGAGAGCAATGGGGTGTAACCCTGGGGAACCTCACTAGGCCCGGGCCTCGAGTCCAATAAACAGCCTCCCACCATCACTCTCTGCTTCCTACCATCAAGACAACTGTGCATCCAGTGAGCCAGCTCTCCCTGGATCCCGTGTGATCTGACTTTCCACAGCAACTTACCATGCTGAACCATATCAAAGGCCTCACTGATGTCCAACTAGGCCACGATCCTAGGACAGAGGTGTCTCCGATCAGAGGGCATAGATTTAAGCAGAGGATGAAGAGGTTTAGAGGGATCTGAGGAAGAGATTTCTCACTCAGAGGGTAGCTGAAATCTGGAACACACTGCCCGAGGCGGTGGTGGAGGCTGGTCCCTTCACAACATTGATGAAGAGGATGAGCATTGAAACTGCCGAGATACAGTCAGGTATGAACCAAGTGCTGATAAATGGGACAAGTGTAGACAGTGAGTGGATGGTCAGAACAGGTATGGCCGGCCAAAGGCCTGTTTCCGTGCTGTGTGATCCACCACTCCGGACATGCTAAATTAACGATGGTGGCACCGCAAGGCATTGATTTCAAAACTCCACACCCCTCACCAACCTGAAATAAACCAGACTGAACCCTTTTGTCACCACTGGGAATATCTGTTTCTGTCAAGGTAATATACCAATTGATCACGTCTGCTGAACAACTGGCAATTGGTGAAGTTCCTGTGTTTTCTTCCGTTAATGTTGCCACCCTACAACAAAACTAGATAGATAGATAGATACTTTATTCATCCCCATGGGGAAATTCAGACTCCAAACACTGTGCTTTCATCCCTGCACGTTATAACTGGAACCATCTCACTGAGGGTCTGTAGACATAACCCCTGCCCTCTGCACATATGATCACATCTCCCCTGCTTCTGACATTTCAAATACCCTCAGAATGGTTTTCTGATTCAGTCTGAAGGTTATGGTACATTCAGCTCGTCGTCAGACCTGACAAACCATGTCTTCCCACAGCTGGTTCCACCTTTTTGTGTGTCCTCTTTCCTCCACCTCCAGGGAAGCTGCATCTCCACACAAACTCCTCACTTGAGACGACTGTCTGTACCCGTGACACAGGAAATCACATCACTGTCACTCTCCTAATACCGTGTCTGACCTGCTCACCTCCGGGTACCCTCCATCAACAAGCCTCTTCCTCAGTCACCGTCTGTGAGATTATATAAAAATACAATTACTGTAAAACGATCTATCAGACAGCTCCTGTACCCCTCCACCTCTGACCATGCTTCGCTGGTTAAAACTCTCTCTCCCTTTGCAAACACCGGATGTCCCACTAGATCCAAACCATCTGTGCAACCCCGTGTCCTTCTCTGACCTCCCCCCCCCCCCTCCCAATCTGCAGTCGCAGCCCATGGGCTCCCAAACTCTGGGGCTTTGTAACAAACACAATGTTAACAGCAAGATTGCACAGTAATTAATATGAACAGAGAATTGCTGCTTCCTGGAAGGACACGCCAACAGACTCATCCAATTGCCCAGATTCTCCCCAGTTAACAACATATTTTGTCCCGGGACCTCTCTTCCCCGGGTTACAGAACGTCCGATCACCACTCTGCTCCCACATCCCTCATCCGCTCACTCACCCCACACCTATACATCCACCTATCAGCTCTATCCACACAAACAGACAGATCCCCTTCGTTCCAAGCATCCTTCCGGCTCGGGGAACCACAACTTACCGATCCCACAGGGTTCGGGCCCAAAGCTAAAACCGGAGCTGCGGGACCGGAGAGCCCGGAGCTTCCAGCCGTCCGGCCGAGCTCGATCCCGGGCCTTTCCCTCTGCAGTCGGCCCCGATTTACACAACCCCGGGATCAGCCCCTTACTCACCGCTGCCCGAATAGGAGATACGCCGCGCCTGCGTTTAGCAGGAGGTTCTCCGTAGCCACACTGGTGGACAGAGGTCTGCACAGCGCCACCAGTGGTCGGAGGCCAGAGGGACAACGGAAAGGGAAATCACAAACACGACGAAGTCCGCAGATGCTGGAAATTCAGAGCAACACAAATAAAATGCTGGCGGAACTCAGCAGGCCGGGCAGCCTCTATCGAAAAGAGTTTCCAGTTGAACCCCCCTTCAGGACTGAGATGGGATGGGAGAAATATCTGAATAAAATCGGGGCGGGCGAGGAAATGTCTCGCGGGAAGGTGACAGTTGAAGCCAGGTAGGTGGGAAAGCTCAAGATCAGAAGAAAATAGAGTCTAATAGGAGAGGAGAGTGGAGAATAGGAGAAAGGGTTGGAGCAGTGGACCCAGAGAGAAATGATAAGCAGGTGAGAGGACGTGAAATTCGTATTGGAAATCACATGAGAGGCCAGAGGAGGAGGTGTTGCATTGCTTGTCCGAGAAAATCTTATTGCGGTGTTTTGGTAGGATAGATTAGAGAGCTCCTCTAGGGAGGCTATTTGGGTGGAATTGAGGAATGGGAAAGGTGTAGTAACACTGATAGGAGTGTATTATAGGCCACCTAATGGGGAGCGTGAGTTGGAAGAGCAAATGTGTAAGGAGATAGCAGATATTTGTAGTAAACACAAGGTGGTGATTGTCGGAGATTTTAATTTTCCACACATAGATTGGGAAGCTCATTCTGTAAAAGGGCTGGATGGTTTAGAGTTTGTGAAATGTGTGCAGGATAGTTTTTTGCAACAATACATAGAAGTACCGACTAGAGATGGGGCAGTGTTGGATCTCCTGTCAGGGAATGCGATAGGTCAGCTGACAGATGTATGTGTTGGGGAGCACTTCGGGTCCAGTGATCACAATAGCATTAGCTTCAATATAATTATGGAGAAGGACAGGACTGGACCGATAGTTGAGATTTTTGATTGGAGAAAGGCTAACTTTGAGGAGATGCGCAGGGACTTACAGAGAGTGGATTGGGTCAAGTTGTTTTATGGGAAGGATGTAATTGAGAAATGGAGGTCACTTAAGGGTGAAATTATGAGGGTACAGAATCTTTATGTTCCTGTTCGGTTGAAAGGAAAGGTTAAATGTTTGAAAGCGCCATGGTTTTCAATGGATATTAGAAACTTGGTTCGAAAAAAGAGGGATGTCTACAATAGATATAGGCAGCATGGAGTAAAGGAATTGCTCGAGGAATATAAAGAATGTAAAAGGAAACTTAAGGAAGAGATTAGAAAAGCTAAAAGAAGTTACGAGTTTGGTTTGGCAAATAAGGTGGAAGTAAATCCGAAAGGCTTCTACAGTTATATTAAAAGCAAGAGGATAGTGAGGGATAAAATTGGTCCCTTAGAGAATCAGGATGGTCAGCTATGTGAGGAGCCGAGGGAGATGGGAGAGATTTTGAACGATTTCTTCTCTTCGGTATTCACTAAGGAGAAGGATATTGAATGGTGTAAGGTGTGGGTAACAAGTAAGGAAGTTATGGAACCTATGACAATTAAAGAGGTGGAAGTACTGGCGCTTTTAAGAAATTTAAAAGTGGATAAATCTCCGGGTCCTGACAGGATACTCCCCAGGACCTTGAGGGAAGTTTGTGTAGAGATAGCAGGAGTTCTGACGGAGATCTTTCAGATGTCATTAGAAGCGGGGATTGTGCTGGAGGATTGGCGTATTGCTCATGTGGTTCTATTGTTTAAAAGGGGTTCTAGAAGTAAGCCTGGCAATTATAGACCTGTCAGTTTGACATCAGTGGTGGGTAAATTAATGGAAAGTATTCTTAGAGATAGTATTTATAATTATCTGGATAGACAGGATCTGATTAGGAGTAGCCAGCATGGATTTGTGCGTGGAAGGTCATGTTTGACAATCCTTATTGAATTTTTTGAAGTAGATACGAGGAATGTTGACGAGGTTAAGGCAGTGGATGTAGTCTATATGGACTTCAGCAAGGCCTTTGACAAAGTTCGACATGGAAGGTTAATTAAGAAGGTTCAGTCGTTAGGTATTAATGCTGGAGTAATAAAATGGATTCAACAGTGGCTAGATGGGAGATGCCAGAGAGTAGTGGTGGATAATTGTTTATCGGGATGGAGGCCGGTGACTAGCGGGGTGCCTCAGCGATCTGTTTTGGGCCCAATGTTGTTTGTAATATACATAAATGATCTGGATGATGGGGTGGTAAATTGGATTAGTAAGTATGCTGATGATACTAAGGTAGGAGGTGTTGTGGATAATGAGGTGGGTTTTCAAAGCTTGCAGGAAGATTTATGCCGGTTAAAGAATGGGCTGAACGTTGGCAGATGGAGTTTAATGCTGAGAAGTGTGAGGTTCTACATTTTGGCAGGAATAGTCCAAATAGAACATACAGGGTAAATGGTAGGGCATTGAGGAATGCAGTGGAACAGAGAGATCTAGGAATAACAGTGCATAGTTCCCTGAAGGTGGAGTCTCATGTGGATAGGGTGGTGAAGAAGGCTTTTGGAACGCTGGCCTTTATAAATCAGACCATTGAGTATAGAAGTTGGGATGTAATGTTAAAATTGTACAAGGAATTGGTAAGGCCAAATTTGGAATATTGTGTACAGTTCTGGTCACCGAATTATAGGAAAGATATCAATAAATTAGAGAGAGTGCAGAGACGATTTACTAGGATGTTACCTGGGTTTCAGCACTTAAGTTACAGAGAAAGGTTGAACAAGTTAGATCTCTATTCATTTGATCGAGGTATTTAAAATGTTGAGAGGGATAGATAGAGTTGACGTGAACAGGCTGTTTCCATTGAGAGTAGGGGAGATTCAAACGAGAGGACATGATTTGACAGTTAGGGGGCAAAAGTTTAAGGGAAACACGAGGGGGTATTTCTTTACTCAGAGAGTGATAGCTGTGTGGAATGAGCTTCATGTAGAAGTAGTAGAGGCCAGTTCAGTTGTGTCATTTAAGGTAAAATTGGATAGGTATATGGACAGGAAAGGAGTGGAGGGTTATGGGCTGAGTGCGGGTAGGTGGGACTAGGAGAGATTAAGAGTTCGGCACGGACTAGGAGGGCCGGAATGGCCTGTTTCCGTGCTGTGATTGTTATATGGTTATATGGAAAAGTCAGAGAAAAGAGGTGAGGGGTGGGGATGGGGCAAGAGCTGGGGAGTGAGAGGTGGATCCAGGTGAGGGGGAGGTGGGAAGGTGGAAATAGTGACAAGGGTGGGAGGTGAGTGGTTGGGGCAACACGGGGCTGCAGAAGATGGAAATTAATTCCACAGAGGATGAACAAAGAGGTTAGAGAGTATTTGTTATCGAGAGTGCAATGAAGCTTCACCTAACTGATCCCTGGGGTGGTCTGTCATCATATGAAGAAAGATCAAATGCGATAAGCCTTTCATTTAGAGAATCGAGGACTGAGAGGTGAACTCATTGAAATGCACAACATTATTACCGGTTGAACTAGGGATCCCAGTCTTTGAAACGGGGATGGACTGTCCGGGACTGAGATGAGGGGAAATGTCTCCACTCCGAGGGTGGTGAATGTCTGTACATCCCCACCACAGAGGGCGGTGAAGTCTCAGTGATCTTCTTCACATAAAACAGAGGCTGGCAGATGTGTGGAGACCGAAAGGATCGAGGAAATGCGGATCGGGCAAAAACATCTGGCTGAGATGGGAGGGCAGCCGCCATCTTGTTGATAGTTAGAGGGGCTGAATGGCCCCCTCCTGCTGTTTTTCAGTTGATGTTTAAGTGTTCCCGTCCAATAAGGCCGGGGGAATGTGAATAGAAATTAATGTTTATAAACATAGACTGATTTACATGAAACCTGCACAATTCTATTTTGGATCTAAAATGTTAGTCGGACCGGAATGGAATTCAAACTCGTAACCCCTAACCCAGGGAGGTGGAGGGATGGCACGGGAATATACGGAGGGAAAATGTTAAACATGTACCTGGTGTAAATATGGAATAACATGGGAAATGTGGTGGGGAGATCGGGCGGAGTGTGAGGGGCGAGGAGCGGAGTCACCAGGTCACGTGAGAGACCCTCCACCGGTCACGTGATCCTGTTTTACCGCGGATCCGCAGCATCTGCAGCACACACAAAATGCTGGTGGAACACAGCAGGCCAGGCAGCATCTATAGGGAGAAGCACTGTCGACGTTTCGGGCCGAGACCCTTCTTCAGGACTAACTGAAAGGAAAGATAGTAAGAGATTTGAAAGTACGAGGGGAGGGAAAATGCGAAATGATAGAAGAAGACCGGAGGGGGTGGGGTGAAGCTAAGAGCTGGAAAGGTGATTGGCAACAGGGATACAGAGCTGGAGAAGGGAAAGGTTCATGGGACGGGAGGCTTCGGGAGAAAGAAAGAGGGAGGGGGCACCAGAGGGAGATGGAGGACAGGCAGAGTGACGGGCAGAAAGAGAAAAAAAGGAGGGTGGAAAAAAAAAACTAAATATATCAGGGATGGGGTAAGAAGGAGAGGAGGGGCATTAACAGAAGTTAGAGAAGTCAATGTTCATGCCATCAGGTTGGAGGCTACCCAGCCGGTATATAAGGTGTTGTTCCTCCAACCTGAGTGTGGCTTCATCTTGACAGTACAGGAGGCCATGGATAGACATATCAGAATGGGAATGGGACGTGGAATTAAAATGTGTGGCCACTGGGAGATCCTGCTTTCCTTGGCAGACAGAGCATAGGTGTTCAGCGAAATGGTCTCCCAGTCTGCGTCGGGTCTCACCAAAGGCCACACCGGGATCACTGGACGCATTATTCCACACCAGTCGACTCACAGGTGAAGTGTCGCCTCACCTGGAAGGACTTTCTGGGGCCCTGAATGGTGGTGAGAGAGGAAGTGTAAGGGCAGGTGTAGCACTTGTTCTGCTTCTGTTGTTCTGCTTAAGTGCCAGGAGGGAGATCGGTGGGAAGGGATGGGGGGACAAGGGAGTCGCATCGGGAGCGATCCCTGCGAAAAGCAGAAAGGGAATGTGGAGGGAAAGATGTGCTTGGTAGTGGGATCCCGTCGGAGGTGGTGGAAATTACGGAGAATTATACGTTGGACCGGAGGCTGGTGGGGTGGTGGGTGAGGACAAGGGGAACCCTATCCCGAGTCGGGTGGTGGGCAGATGGGGTGAGGGCAGATGTGCGGGAAATGGGAGAGATGCGTTTCAGAGCAGAGGTGATGACAGACAGACAGACAGACATACTTTATTGATCCCGAGGGAAATTGGGTTTCGTTACAGACGCACCACCAAGAATAGTGAAGAAATATTGCGATATAAAACCATAAATAATTAAATAATAATAAATTAATCATGCCAAGTCGAAGTAAGTCCAGGGCCCGCCTATTGGCTCTGGGTGTCTGACACTCCGAGGGAGGAGTTGTAATGCTTGATGATCACAGGTAGGAATGACTTCCTATGACGCTCAGTGTTACATCTCGGTGGAATGAGCCTCTGGCTGAATGTAATCCTGTGCCTAATCAGTACATTATGGAGAGGATGGGAGTCATTGTCCAAGATGGCATGCAACTTGGACAGCATCCTCTTATCAGACACCACCGTCAAAGCCCCTTTGTTTAAAAAAGGGAAACATCTCTTCGTCCTGGAATGAAAAGCCTCATCCTGAGAGCAGATGCGGCGGAGACGGAGGAATTGTGAGAAGGGGATAACATTTTTGCAAGAGACAGGGTGGGAAGAATAATAGTCCAGGTAGCTGTGAGAGTCTGTAGGCTTATAGTAGATATCAGTAGATAGGCCGTCTCCAGAAATGGAGACAGAAATATCAAGAAAGGGGTGGGAGGTGCCGGAAATGGACCAGGTAAATTTGAGGGCAGGGTGAAAGTTGGAGGCAAAGTTAATGAAGTCAACGAGCTCAGCATGCGAACAGGAGGCAGCGCCAATGCAGTCGTCGATGTAGCGAAGGAAGAGAGGGGGATGGATACCCGTAAAGACTTGGAACATGGACTGTTCCACAAAGCCAACAAAAAGGCAGGCATAACTGGGACCCATGCGGGTGCCCATGGCTACACCTTTGGTTTGGAGGAAGTGGGAGGAGCCAAAGGAGAAATTATTGAGAGTAAGAACTAATTCCGCTGGACAGAGGAGAGTGGTGGTAGAGGGGAATTGTTTAGGTCTGGAATGCAAAAGGAAGCGGAGACCTTTGAGACCGTCCAGGTGGGGGATGGAGGTATAGAGGGACTGGACGTCCATGGAGAAAATAAGGCGGTGGGGGCGAGGGAACTAAATCATTGAAAAAATTCAAAGCGTGAGAAGTGTCACGAACATAGGTGGGAAGGGATTGAACAAGGGAGGATAAGACAGCGTCAAGGTATGCAGAAATTAGTTGGGTGGGGCAGGAGCAATCTGAGACAATGGGTCTACCTGCACAGGCAGGTTTGTGGATCTGCAGCTTCGTTCCGAGGCCCCGCCCACTTACCTGGTGACGGGCTGGCGACATCGCGCATGCTCAGAATGGGAAGGGCGGTGTTGTTTTTCGTTCTTTGTTGAAGCGGGTTGGCGGTGGGATCGGGATCGGGATCGGGTTCCCATTCCCACCCTCGCCCCTTAGGGCAGGAAGCCGGGGACGGATTATACTCTGCGGGGCGACACCAACAATTTCCTTTCGGTGAGTATTGAAACAGGTCCGGAGCGGGGAGGTCCCGAATTCAAACAAGAGAACTGGAGAATAAAAGGTGGGGGTGGGGAGGGAGAGAGAAACACAAGGTGATCGGTGAAACCTGAAGGGGGAGGGGATGAACTTTCCCGAACTGGCGGCCTCGCCTCGCTTCCTTCACAGAATCTGCCGGGGTCGGTCCGGGTTGTGAGACCTTCACACCGAACCGTCTGAGATGAGCCACCGCTCAGCCCCAGTTGTTCTGGTCCTGTTAGCAGGATGACGTAAACATATTTCCATATTGTTACTGACAGAGATTTGTGTTCCGTGTGTTAACAGAATGTACTTGCCTGTGATGCTGCCACAAATCAGTGTTTCTCTGTCCCCGTACCTTCCCGTACTTGTGCACTTGGCAATAAATTCAACAGGACCTGAGAGAACTCAGTGAGGTTTGATTAGTGATGATTATGTTGCCTGATTTACTGAGGCTGCGGGAAGTATAGAGCGAGTCCATGGGGAGGCTGGTTTCCATGATGTGTTCAGCTGTGTTCAGTTCTCTGCTGTTTCTGGAAGCCAACAGAAGAAAGTAGCTGTACGAAGGTGTGAGGTATCCGGATGGGATACGTTTTATGGTGTGTTGATGAAATTTGGTGATGCTAAAGTTCTTATTTGATCTACTGTTGTCATTTTAGAATCATTTCTACAGTAGTGTGTACTATTAATTCAGTACCTGTGTTTTGCTGGAGGACCATCAGGGATTGTTCTTGATCCCTTTTCCTACCTGATTCGATCTGCTCGTTCCCTGCCCATCCTGTTCAGTCTTGTCCAGACTGTATCCCATCAGCTCAATGATATCTATCAGCAATCTTTCTTCTAACCTTTGTTTTCATTGTGAAGTAGAAGATAGCGGATTCAAGGGATATGGGGAGAGGGCAGGAACGGGGTACTGATTGTGTGTGATCAGCAATGATCACATTGAATGGCGGTGCTGGCTAAAGGTCTACTCCTGCACCTACTGTCTATTGTCTATAGTTATTCCTGTTTCACCTCACTGTTTTCCAGGAATTGTGTATTATTTTTTGTTAATTGAGGTTACATTGGTACAGAACATGGCAGGGTAAACACAGCCATTTGAGTTTTAGCTTCACTGTTACAAAATATTGCAGTGTTAATCTTTGTCATAACAATTTCAATATAATATGTTATGAGCTCCAGTGTTTCCTTTTCCATTTATTTTTGGTGAGTTACTTCCTCCGTTTCCAGGGTAACAGCCAGCCAGAGCTGGAAGAAGAGTTGCACATTTTATCCCTCTGTGTTCACCACCTCTCAGCGTACAGACAGTGGCCTCAGGAACAAACGCAACAGAATGACAGTGGGAGGAAAGGATGCTGTGAGCATTTACTGTATGGGATGTGTTTACATCAGGGTTAGAAGGAACTGAAAACTGACAAATTGCTGGGGTGGGGTGAGGTGGCATTTACAGAAATCTGTTGAACAGTTTGGGGTGCCCCAAACATTTTGCAACCAAATAATATATGTGCATTGAAGTAGACACAAAAAACTAATTTTGTAGGAAATGTAAAGCAAGGAGGATATACTGGAATCACTCAGCTGATCTGGCAGGATCTTGGACAGTCCCATTTCTGAAACTGGGTCTTCCACAATTTCTCCTTTCATAGATGTAGCCTGAAGTACTGAGTTCCCAGAGTTTTCTATTTTGTGATTTTTCACTAAAACTGCTTTGTTCCTGCTACACTGTGGAGAAACATGGAAGCCAATTCTGCAGGGTGAGATCCCACACAGCAATGATATAGTGATCAAACGTGCTCAGTTTAGCTGCTGATACAAGCTGAAGTGTGTCTGCATCCTCTCACAATCTACAGACCAGAGAACCAGCCTGAGCACTGGCCAAGGCAGAGAGTCATTAGGTTCCAGTTCTACCTTAGTCTGTGAATAGGAAATGGTAGGAACACAACAGCAAATTGACAATGCCAGAGCATCCTAGGAGAGTCTGTGTGTGGGTTATAATATTGGGATGGAGTCTCTGTGAATATAGAACTGTCAGTATACGGGCTTCAGTCCAGATAGATAACTCTACAAACATCAAAACATCCGAGAGGAGTCTGTATGTGGGTTATACTGTAATATTCATCTGGTGACTCTGAGGATATGGAACTGACAGTATACAGGTTGGTAATTCTGCAGCTGGGATCAGAACTTCCTGAGTCTGCAGTGAAGCTGAAGTCTCGGGTGGTTAGACGTTGGTTATGGGGAAATCACCAACTACACCACCCAGAGGGACGTCAAGCCTCTCAAGTATTCTGGAGATTTTTGAAGAGGTAACTATGGGGATAGGTGAAGTTGGGCAGTGATGTTGTCTGTATGGACTTTGCTAAAGTCTGTAACAAGATTCCACATGGCAGCTGATCTGGAAGATTAGTTGACATGGGACTCATGGGGAACTGAAGAGGTGGATTCAGACCGGGCTCGATGACAGGAAGCAGAGGGTGATGGTTGAAGATGGATCTAGCGAGTGGAGGCCTGTGATGATTGAAATGCGTGTGTCACAATTGAGACCTTTGTAATTCATTATTCATGCCATTGGTTTGTATATGAATGTACGTAGCATGGTTAGCAAGTTTGACACAAAATTCGGGAGTCTGCTTTATATTGCAACAGGTTACTTTGTATTTCAAAGGGACCTTGGGTCTGTTATGGAGATGGACTGAGGAATGACAAATGGTTTTCCATGTGGGCAAGTAAAAGATGGTGCATTTTGGACAGTCAGACCAGAGTGGGACTGGTATAGTGAATGGGAGGGCATGGAGTGTCGTGGAACAGAGTGACCTGGGAGTACAATTGCACAGTTCACTGAAAGTGGACGTGCAAGTATAGAGGCTGGAAACGAAGTCTTTAATCATTCTGGCCTTCATCAGTTAGGGCATTGCATTTTGGATTGTGGACAATATATTATAGTCATATAAATAGCTGGTGTGGCTGCGCAGAGTATTATGTATAGTTGTGTTCACGCTACTGTAGGAAAGTTATTATCAATCCAGAGAGGGAGCAGGATGGGGGAAATAGCCCATTCACATTGGGGAACGGACATGCAGGGCTCGTCTGTGGAAATGTCTGAGTCCACAGTGGTGTCGAGCAGAGAAATTCACCACTTTTCGGGTCAAACACTGGCAGACTGTTGAGCTGCAAGTGGGGCCAATGGTCTGGGCAAAGTGGACTGAAGTGGTGTTGGGGGCAAGGATGGACCAGTGTTGGGTCTTTCTGAATGACAGGATGGGCTGAGCGGCCTGTTCCTTTCTTGTTGTCTGTGTGTTTAAAGAAAAGAATAACCAGACCCTTCTTGGGCCTGCAGGATGTCCCAGTGTGTGTTCTAGGGACCAGTACTTAGAGCCCAGTTGTTCCCAAACTGTGTCAACAATTTGGCTGAGAGACCAAATTCGACATTTCCAAGTCTGCTCTTGGGGAAAAAAAGTATATTTACACATTGTTATTGACACAAAATGTGTATTTTTGATTATTGACAGAGCATACATATTTGTATATTGGTAATGACATAAAACTTGTATTTCTATATTGATAATGATACAGAACTGTATAATTTCTGTTCTGTGAGTTATCTGAATGTACTTGCCTGTGATGCTTCTGCAAATCAGTGTTTCTCTGTACCTGTACCTTCCTGTACATGCACACTTGACAATAAATTCAACAGTACGTGAGACAACTAAGTGAGATTTGATTAGTGATGATCATCTTGGCAGCTCAGTAGGTCAATTATAGAGATAATACACTGTTAAATGCAAGACCGTTAACAGTGTCAATTGGCAGAGGGATCTCAGAAACCAAGTTCATCACACCCTGAAAGTGGCTACACAGATTAACAGCGTGGTTAAGAAGGCAATTGGCATGCTTGTCTATTAGTGAAGATATTACATTCAAAATTCAGGAAGTTATGTTGCATAACTTATAAAACACGAGTTAGGCACATCTAAAGTATTTCATACAGTTCTGGTTGTCTCATTCCAGGAAGGATGTCAATGGCCCTGGAAGGAGTGCAGGAGAGGTTTACCAGGATATTGCCTGGATTAGAGGGCATGAGCTATTACGAGAGGTTGGACAAGCTTGGGTTGTTTTCTCCGGAGTGGCGCAGGCCAGGGTGAGATGATTGAGATTCATAAGGTTATGAGACACATAGATAGAGTAGACACAGAATATCCTTTTACCCGGGGTAGAAATGTCCAATACAAGATGCCATGCATTTATAGTGAGAGTGTAACTTGAACTTGCCTGGGGTGATGCTAGTGGCAGATAGACTGGGGACTTTTAAGAGATATTTAGATCAGCACATGAATGTGAGGAAAATGGAAGGATATGGACATTGTTCTGGCAGAAGAGATTAGTTTAGTTGGCCATTTCATTAATTGAATAGATTGAGCACAGCATTGAGGGCCTGTTCCTGTGCTGTACTGTTCTATGTTCTGTGTTTCTTGTCAAAAGGTTTCGGGGTAATGGAGGCAAAAGGAGTGAGTGGGAACAACAGGTCAGCTGGAGCCCAATGTGGGAAATGTGAGATCACCCACTTCTGTAGGACAAACCAAAATCCTGAGTGTGTTTAAATTGAGAGGGACTGAGGTGCAGTGGGTAGGGAGGGAGGTCAAAGGTACATTGTATTTATTGTAAGAGTTATTGGGTATAAGAGTGAAAATGACCTTAACAATTATTTTGGTTTGGTTGATATTATACCTGGGATATGGTGTAAAATCTGGCTCCTCATGCTAACACGGGTTATACGGACCAAAGGACAAACTGCCGGAGGAACTCAGTGGGCCGGGCAGCATCTGTGGAGGGAAATGGACCATCAACATTTTGGGCCGAGACCCTCCCTCTGGACTGAGAGTGGATGGGAAATAGTCAGAGAAAAGAGGTGAGGGCTGGGGATGAGGCAGGAGCTGGGGAGTGAGAGGTGGATACAGGTGAGGGGGGAGGTGAGAAGGTTGAAATAGTGACAGGAGTGGGAGGTGAGTAGTTGGGGCAACACGGGGCTGCAGAAGATGGAAATTAATTCCATAGAGGATTAACAAAGAGGTTAGAGAGTATTTGTTACAGAGAATGCAATGAAGATTCACCAAACTGATCCCTGGCATGGTGGGGTCGTCATTTGAAGAAAGATCAAATGCAAAAACACCTTCATTTAGAGATTTGAGAACTGAGAGGTGAACACATTGAAATGCACAACATAATTACTGGTTGAACCATGATCCCAGGTTCTGAAAAAGGGGGTGGGGTGGACTGTCCGAGACTGAGATGAGGGGCGATGTCTCCACTTAGAGGGTGGTGAATGTCTGTAAATCCCCACCACAGAGGGCGGTGAAGACTCTGCAATCGTCCTCACATAAAAATGAGGTCGACAGATGTGTGGAGACCGAAGGGATCGAGGAAATGAGGATCCGGCAGAAATATGGCTGAGATGGGAGAGCAGCTGCCATCTTGTTGTTGGTAGGAGGGGCTGAATGGCCACCTCCTGCTGTTTCTCACTTGATGTTTCAGATGCTGGAGTCAAAGCAACACGTACAAACAAGCTGGATGAACTCAGCAGGTCGAGCAGCATCCGTGGAAACGAGCAGTCAACAGTTCGGGCCAGAACCCTTCATCAGGACTGAAGAGGGAGCAGACAGAGGCCCTATTAAGATGGTGGGGGGAGGGTGGGAAGGAGAAGGCTAGTAGATGCCAGGTGAAAAACCAGGAAGTGGAAAGATAAATGGGTGGGGGAGGGAAAGCAGGGAAGGGATAGGCAGGAAAGGTGAAGAAGGAATAGGGAATAGCACACTGGGCAGTAGAAGGAGGTGGAACCATGAGGGAGTGATAGGCAGCTGGACAAGGGGACAGAGTCAAACTGGGATGGGAATTACAGGAAGTTGGAGAATCCGATGTTCATACCAAGGGGCTGGAGACTACCCAGACGGTATATGAGGTGTTGCTCCTCCAACCTGAGTTTAGCCTCATCATGGCAGTAGAGGAGGCCATGTGTGGACATACCAGAATGGGAATGTGAAGCAGAGTTGAAGTGGGTGGCAACCGGGAGATCCTGTCTGTTGTGGCAGACAGAGCGGAGGTGCTTGGCGAAGCGGACCCCCAATCTGCGTTGGCTATCACCGATGTGGAGGAGCCGCACCGGGAGCACCGGGTGCAATAGATGACCCCAACAGACTCACCAGTGAATTGTTGCCTCACCTGGAAGGACTGTTTGGGGCCCTGAATGGTGGTAAGAGAGGAGGTGTAAGGACAGGTGTAGCACTTACGCTTGCAGGGATAAGTACCAGGTGGGAGATCTGTGGGGAGGGTCGTGTGGACCAGGGAGTCACGGAGCGAACGATCCCTGCGAAAAGCAGAGAGGGGTAGAGAGGGAAAGATGTGCTTAGTGGTGGGGTCCTGTTGAAGGTGGAGGAAGTTGCGGAGGATAATGTGCTGGATCCAGAGGCTGACGGGGTGGTAGTTGAGGACAAGGGGAACTTGGTCCCTGTTGTGGTGACGAGAAGATGGGGTGAGGGCCGAAGTGCGGGAAATGGAGGAGGTGTTGGTGAGGACATCATTGATGTTGGCAGAAGTGAAACCGCGATCTTTGAAGAAAGAGGGCATTTGAGATGTCCTGGAATGGAAAGCCTCATCCTGGGAGCAGATGCGGCGGAGACAGAGGAACTGGGAACAGGGAATAGCATTTTTACATTTGGCAGGGTGGGAAGGGGTATAATCAAGGTAGTTATGGGAGTCATTGGGTTTATAGAAGATGTCAGTGGACAGTCTGTCTCCAGAGATGGAGACCGAGGATCGAGAAAGGGGAGAGAAATGTCCGAAATGGACTAAATGAATTTGAGGGCTGGGTGAAAGTTAGAGGCAAAGTAGATGAAATTGATGAGCTCAGCCTGGGTGCAGGAAGCAGCATTAATTTAGTGGTCAATGTAGCGAAGGAAAAGTTGGGGAGCAGTACCAGTATAGATTTGAAGCATAGACTGTTCCACATAACCCACGAAGAGGCAGGCATAGCTGGGGCCCATGCGAGTGCCCATAGCTGAACCCTTGATCTGAAGAAAGTGGGAAGAGCCAAAAGAGAAGTTATTGTGTGAGTACCAGTTCCACCAACTGGAGGAGTGTGGTGGTGGTGGGAAATTGGTGAGGTCTATTGTCCAGAAAGTAGCGGAGGGCTTTGAGGCCTTCTTGATGAATGGAAGTGCATAAGGATTGGACATCCATAGTGAAAATGAGGTGCTCAGGACCGGGGAACTGGAAGTTATTGAAGAGGTGGAGGGCATGAGATGTAAGACTGGAGAGCCTGGAGCCTCTGGCTGTCAAGCAGAGGTCGGCCTAGGACACTTCCCACTGCAACCCACCCTCGATTTACACAAACCCGAGATCAGCCCCTTCCTTACTGCTGCCCGATCAGGAGTACCGCCGGCGACAGCTGGGGTGGGCACCGCGCCTGCGCTTTGCAGGAGGTCCCCGCGGCACCATCCGAGGCTGGAGGTCACAAGGTCAGAGCGTTTGGCTGCCCCGGTTCCTTCACTGTGACACCCCGAACTCCACATCAACTCCATCCAAACCACCTAGGGCGAACTTCAGTAACCAACAAACCATAATTGCTCTCAGTGATCAGTGATCTGAATGATTCACTCACTTTGAGAGGAAGGGATACCTACAGTCGACATTGTCAAAGTGTTTAGTTTCCCAGGAGACAAAGACCAGGGATGAGAGGGGTTCTGTTACCTGATGCAATCTGTGTTTATCCTGCTGGCAATTCCAGTTTACATCAATAAAACTGTTGTTTATGAAAATCCTAAACAACAAGACACTGCACCGACTGAAGGCACTCCATCCCAAAGCAGATCACCCTGGACAGTCCTCCCCTCTGATGACGCATTGATCACTTTGCGCATGCTCACATTCCCGGATGGGCGGTGTTTTCCTTTGTATTCTTTGTTGAATCTGTTTTGGGATCGAAAAAAATGCCCCCGGGCAGGGAGCTGGGGGATGGGGAAGACATAAATTTCCCATCGGTGAGTATTGAAACCAGTCCTGAGTGAGGAGGTCTGATGCAGGGCAGTGAGTCCTGTTAACTCACTCGAACTGGTGGCCTTCGCCTGCCTTCCTGGACGGAACCTGCTGGAGTCAGTCCGGGTTGTGGGACCTTCACCCCAAACCGCCTTGGATGAACTGATGCTCAGCCCTTGTTATTCTGCTCCTCGGGAGGGGTGGGGATGAGGCGGTGTTGCTGGGAACACACCCATCTTTTGCCCGTTTGGACAAGGCTGTGAGATCTACATCTGACATGTCCTTTCATTGTGGGCGGGGAATATTTCTCCTGACTCCATTCCACTCTTCCCACCGGTCGAAATGCAGCCAAAGTTTCTGGGTATATTACCCATTTGTGTGAGAATTTAGTCTTTTCTATTTTTCTGAGCTACTCAAAAATGTGTACACTTCAATTAAGCCTCCCTCCAGAAGTCCCAGTCTATCTGATATTTCCCCAAAATGAAAATGAGGATCTGGTTTATTGTCACGGGAGACCCTCCACCAGTCACAGGATCCTGTGTCCCCCTCTCATTTTACTGCAGATCTGCAGCATCTGCAGGTTTCATTTCAGCCCCGCCACCCCCTGCACTGATGATGTAGCAATCACTTTGCGCATGCTGACTGTTCCTAAACAGGCGGTGGTTTCCTTTCTATTCTGTGTTGGGATAGTCTGCGGGATCGGGATTGGGAGAGGACCATCGCCCCTGGGGCAGTGAGCCGGAGGAAGAATCACCAGCACAGATTGAATTAAATGCACACAAGGCAGGGTAAAAGGAGCCATTACAACTTTAATTTCATTGTTACAGAATGTTGCCGCATTACTCTTGGTCTTAATTAAACTCACAGTACATGATGTAGAGCTTTGTTATTTGCTTTTTCCGTTATCTTTGGTGAGCCGTTATTCAGTAACAGCCCAAGAAGGAGTGCTGCATGTTTTTTTTTAATTGTCTGATCACTGCCCCTCAGTAAAAGAGACAAGTCACCTCAGGAGGAGATGTAAGAGATTGACAGTGATGTGGGGAGGTATTGGGGATGGATGTTGTGAACATTGATGTATGGACTGTATTGGAATGAAGAGAAAACTAATGAATATGGGCATTGCATTTCAGCAAAACATCACAAGCATTGTGAAATCAGTTGATGTTTGTGCATTGTTTAAAATAAAAAAAAGAGAACTTACTGGAAATTCTGGGAACACCTCCAGCCTCCCAGATAACCACATCTGCACCAGGTGCACCAAGCAGCAACTCCTCAGAGAATGTGTTAAGGAATTGGAGATGCAGCTCAATGTCATTTGCCTCATAAGGGATGTTGAGGAAGTTCAAATTAAAAATTATCAGAGTACCTTTAAAACTAATCAGTAAACTCCAAGACCTGAACTTAATACATCCTTGTGCAATTGGATACTGGATTTCCTCACTTGTAGACCCCACTCCATTCAGATTGGCAAAAACATCTCCTCCATAAGCTCCATCAGCACAGGAGTACCACAGGGATGTGTACGTATAACCATATAACAACCACAGTACAGAAACAGGCCATCTTGGCCCTTCTAGTCCGTGCGAAACGCTTACTCTCACCTAGTCCCACTGGCCCGCACTCAGTCCATGATCCTCCATTCCTTTCCTGTCCATATACCTATCCAAATTTACTTTAAATGACAATACCGAACCTGCCTCTACCACTTCTACTGGAAGCTCGTTTCACACAGCTACCACTCTCTGAGTAAAGACATTCCCACTCGTGTTACCCTTAAACTTATGCCCCCTAATTCTCAACTCATGTCCTCTTGTTTGAATCTCCCCTATTCTCAATGGAAAAAGCCTATCCATGTCAACTCTGTCTATCCCTCTCATAATTTTAAATACATCATCAAATCCCCCCTCAACCTTCTTTGCTCCAAAGAATAAAGACCTAACTTGTTCAGCCTTTCCCTGTAACTTAGGTGCTGAAATCCAGGTAACATTCTAGTTAATCTTCTCTGTACTCTCTATTTTGTTGATATCTTTCCTATAATTTGTTGACCAGAACTGTACACAATACTCCACATTTGGCCTTACCAATGCCTTGTACAATTTTAACATTACATCTGTTACGAACCCCGTAACTGGGTCACTTACCAGCAAAGATAAAGAGGTCCGTTGAAGTCTGATGATACTATTTTAACAGTATTTATTAGTAAAAATACACGAAAATAATATCAATGCAAATTTACAAATATACGTCGTCAATACTAAACTTAAAAGTGCGGATATAATAATAATCAATAAGAAATAAGCTCTATCGTTGTCTAGGGGATAATGAATTGTCCGATGGAAATCTAAAGTTCACTCAGTTCATGCAGGCTGCAGCCGTTGGGGACCGCTGTGTTGCAATTGTTGGAGAGAGAGAGAGAGAGAGATTTGGAGAAAAACTTGCCGGCTTTCCTTTATGATTTCGATCCATCAGGAGTCTCATTGTCGTGGCCGTTCACTTGTGGCCTCTCCTTTAGCTAAACCGTTCTTCCGTGATGAGCGCGCCACCCCAGGCAAAGGGAGGACGCATACGAGCCCCCACCGGCTTTCGCTATCAAACGCTGTCACGGGATTTCTAGCATTTCTCCTGGTGCGTCTCAAAGGGTTGTTCCCCAGACCCTCTTTTATCCTTACTCACGGGGTTTCAGATGTCAATCAGGTTGGGATGATGCAATTCCTCAAACAGACCACTCTGGTTGTCCCCTGAGGGGTTTCAATGAATAGTACAGTACTCAATACACAATTCCGTCTCCAAGAGACAATGGCCGTTATCAGTGGTTCCGTTCCGCTGAGGCCAGGACACATTCCAAACCTTGTGTATTCTGAGTGTTTCTCTCTCATTTCCTGGGTCCCAGACCCGAATTAATAGCGATCTTGCGATTCTCAAAAAGGAGGAGGCGACTTTGTACCCTTCGGCCCCTCAGAGTTGCTTCACATTCATAACACATCCCAACACCTATCCTCAATGCTCTGATTTATAAAGGCCAGCATACCAAAAGCTTTCTTCACCACCCTATCCACATGAGATTCCACCTTCAGGGAACTATGCACCATTATTCCTAGATCACTCTGTTCTACTGCATTCTTCAATGCCCTGCCATTTACCATGTATGTCTTATTTGGAATATTCCGACCAAAATGTAGCACCTCACACTTATTAAACTCCATCTGCCATTGTTCAGCCCACTCTTCTAACTGGCCTAAATCTCTCTGCAAGCTTTGAAAACCTACTTCATTATCCACAACACCACCAACCTTAGTATCATCGGCATACTTACTAATCCAATTTACCACCCCATCATCCAGATCATTAATGTATATGACAAACAATATTGGACCCAGTACAGATCCCTGAGTCACACCACCAGTCACTGGCCTCCAACCTGACAGTTATCCATCACTACTCTCTGGCATCTCCCATCCAGCCACTGTTGAATCCATTTTACTACTTCAATATTAATACCTAACAATTGAACCTTCCTATCTAACCTTCCATGCGGAACCCTGTCAAAGGCCTTACTGAAGTCCATATAGACAACATCCACTGCTTTACCCTCGTAAACTTTACTCGTAACCTCCTCAAAAAATTCAATGTTTTGTCCAACATGACCTTCCACACACAAATCCATGTTGACTGTTCCTAATCAGACCCTGTCTATCCAGATAATTCTATGTGCCATCTCTAAGAGTACTTCCCATTAATTTACCCACCACTGATGTCAAACTGACAGGCCTATAATTGCTAGGTTTACTCTTAGAACCCCTTTTAAACAATGGAACCACATGAGCAATACACCAATCCTCCGGCACCATCCACGTTTCTAATGACATTTGAAATATTTCTGTCAGAGCCCCTGCTATTTCTACACTAACTTCCCTCAAGGTCCTAGGGAATATTCTGTCAGGACACAGAGATTTGTCCACTTTTATATTCCTTAAAAGCGCCAGTACTTCCTCCTCTTTAATCGTCATAACTTCCCTACTTGTTTCCCTTACCTTTCACAATTCAATATCCCTCTCCTTAGTGAATACCGAAGAAAAGAAATTATTCAAAATCTCAATCTCTTTCAGCTCCACACATAGCTGTCCACCCTGATTCTCTAGGGACCAATTTTATCCCTCACTATCCTTTTGCTATTAATACAACTGTGGAAACCCTTTGGATTTATTTTCATATTACTTGCCAAAGCAACCTCGTATCTTCTTTTAGCTTTTCTAATTTCTTTCTTAAGATTCTTCTTACATTCTTTATATTCCTCGAGCACCTCATTTACTCCATGCTGCCTATATTTATTGTAGATCTCTCTCTTTTTCCTAACCAATTTTCCAATATCCCTTGAAAACCATGGCTCTCTCAAACTTTTAACCTTTCATTTCAACCTAATGGGAACATAGGTTCCGTACACTCAAAATTTCACCTTTAAATGACCTCCATTTCTCTATTACATCCTTCCCATAAAACAATTGTCCAAATCCACTCCTTCTAAATCCTTTTGCATCTCCTCAAAGTTAGCCTTTCTCCAATCAAAAATCTCAACCCTGGCTCCAGTCCTATCCTTCTCCATAATTATATTGAAACTTAGCCCCCGGTCTCCTCGCTTTACACCCGTGACTGTGTAGCTAAGTATGGCTCCACCACCATATGTAAGTTTGCTGATGACACCTCTGTTGTGGGCTGTATCAGAAGGGATGTTGAATCAGCGTACAGGAAGGAGACTGAAAACTTGGCTGAGTGGTGTATTAACAACAACTTATCACTCAGTATCAATAAGACCAGAAAACTGAATGTAGAATTCAGGAGAGGGAAGCCAGAGGTACCTGAGCCAGTACCCATTGGAGAATCAGAGTTGGAGGGGGTCAGTAACTTTAAATTCTTGGGTGTCACTCTCAGAGGTCCTGTCCTGGACCCTTCATAAAAATATAATTGCGAAGAGAGTACAACAGTGCCTCTACTTCCTCAGGCATCTGGAGATTCAGTATGTCATCAAAACTTTGGCAAACCTCTTTAGATGTGTGGTGGAAACTCTGCTGACTGGCTGCATTATGGACTGGTCAAGGAACACCAATACCTTAGAGCAGAAAATACTACAAAAGGTAGTGAATTTGGTCCAGGATGTCATGGGTAAAGCTCTCTCAACCATTGAGCATATCTACATAAAATGTTGCAGTAGAAAGGCAGCATCCATCATCAAAGATCTTCACCGCCCAGGCAATGTACTTTTCTCGCTGCTGCCATCAGGTAGAAGGTACAGGTGCCTCAGGACATGGAACACCAGGTTCCAGAACAGTTACTATCCTACAAACATTTGGATATGAATGTGCAAGGCTTGACCAGTAAGTTCGCTGATGACACAAAATTAGTGGATGGTGTTCACGGTGAAGATTATCGTAGCTTATAGGGGATCTAAATGGGCAGAGGAGTGGTAAATAGATTGCAAAACCAACACGAGCGGCAACTGTTTCATGCAGAGGTTGGTGATAATGTGGAGGGAATTGCCAGAGGGAGTGGATGAGACAGACACAATTGTATAATTCTAGAGGCAGTTTGGATGTGTAGATTGAGTGAAGAGGCCGAGGGTGGGGGGAAATGGGCCCATCACAGGAAATTGTGACCATCTCGGTGAGCACTGTGGTCAGCATTGTCTCAATGGGCTGAAATTCTGTATCTGTGTTCTGTTGCTCTGTAACTTTAACAGTATATGCACTGAACAGACATACAGACATGGTGTGGGAGTTGATATTAACAGGGATTGTTTTGTCCCTATGCCAACAGATGCTCTGATACAGGGGATGACGATACTGTTATTTGCAAATACTGTAATCGTACTCTCTCTGGCTCACTGTGGGCTTGTTTGTAATTCAGGGCATCACCAGCAGGTGGAGCTTTCCTGCACTAGGACCACAGTGTAAACAAGACGACAACAATCAACAATCATCAGTCAGACTCAGAATGGACAAAGGTATGATCACTGGGATCATTTTAACTAAAGTTCGGTCATGTTGGCGCACACTAGTACAGATCAAGAGACTTACTTAACTGGGCACAGAAAACTCTCATCAAGCAGTGTTATTGATCCCACTGGTAAAACAGCCTTGAGTCATTGGTCATTCCAACAGTTTCAGTGCAGGGACCTGACACCAGTAATAGTCGAATCACTCCACTCACCATGTAAAGCTTCACCTGAGTGAAAGGAGCAGGGACTCCTGAATCAGGTGGCTGTGAGTGAAACACAGGAATGCAACAGTGGGCTTGTGTGTTGTGTAAAAGTCCAGGATCAGTTTCTGCTTCACCTCGAGACAGGCCCTGATGTGTAAGATATCTCCAACTTTCATTTATAAAATTCAGAGCCGGTTTGTAAGAGCATTTCCAGGAATTCAGAGATTGTGTGATAACCGAACATTTCAGGTCTTGGAAGGGCAGCTATCAACTCCCTTCTGATTTTCTCAGTTGCGGCAGAAAGGAGATGAGGGGAGTTTCCAAGATCTGTTTTCTGTAGCCGAGCTGAGAACATTACCAGCATTGAGAATGGTTGAGGATCAGAAGACAGCTCACTCTGGATAAATTTGCAGTCTGCCTTGGTGTTTTAATATCCGAATCCATATTTGGGCTGTGGACAAATGATGAATGTGAGTTCTCAATATTTCTCTATTGAGATTATCTGCTATCTGGATTTAAAATTCCCAGGATCTCTGATGGGAAAACCGGTATAACCAATGACCAGATGTTTCAATCCCTAGTAGGTACTGTGATTGTGCTCAACTCTCCAATTTTAGGTGGAATAAAACAGAGATTACAGCCTGGACACAGGTCTTTTGGCCCAACTAATTCCTGCTGATCTGAATGTCTTTTGTGCTTGCCCCATTTTCCCACAGCTTTTCCCAAATTTCCCTTATAGACTCATTCTATTCTTTTCCCTGACCACATCCTCTCAACATTGTAATTATATTTGTGTTTGCAGCCTCCTCTGGCTGCATGTAATTTATACCTATCACCTGCCACGTGAACAAATGCCACTTTAGTCCATTTTAAATCTCTTCACTCAAGTCTTAGACTCCCCTACCCTGGGAAAAGACTGACAATCTACTCTATCTACGCCGCTGATTATTTTTATGTACATGTGTAAGGTCACCGTTCAAGCTCCAATTATCCAGGGCAAACGATCCCAGACGAACCATATAACAGAAAACCCAACATCCTAGTCCAGCGACATACTGGTCATTCTCCACTAAACTCTTTCCAGCTTAATGATGTCCATTCTTTGGAACCAGAGCTCCAGAGCAGATAGTGGAGCGGGGGTGAAAATAAATGATGTTAGAAGTTCATGCAAAGTCAGAAAGAGTCTTTTGTGGTGGTAATAATCTTCTGAGGTGTGTCTATTTCAATGCAAGGAGTATTGTGAGGAAGGCTGATGAGCTGAGTGTGTGGATTGACACATGGAATTACGACATTATAGCCATTAGTGAAACTTGGCTACAGGAGGAGCAGGACTGCCAGCTTAATGTTCCAGGGTTCCGATATTTCAAACGTGGTAGGGGCAGAGGAATGAAGGGTGGGGAGGTAGCATTGCTAGTCAGGGAAAATGTTACAGCAGTGCTCAGGCAGGACAGATTAGAGGGCTTGTCTACCTAGGCCATATGGGTGGAGCTGAGAAACAGGAAAGGTATGATCACTGTTACTGATTCAGCAACAATAAATATATAAGGGAGGCAGGGATTTTTTTTATATAATAAATAAAACATTTATTAAACACTGAAAAACAAACCCCCAGAAAGTAAACAAATGACTAACGCAACCAGAAATCAGCTGCTGTGCAGGAACTTAAACAGTTCTTAAAGGAATAAAGCGAAAACAGTTCTTAAAGCGATGTTGCAAAACTAGTTCTTCAAAGTAGTACTGCAAAAGTTCAAAATGCTGACAGTCCATTAAAGGAGAGTTTTTTTAGATGATTTAAATTCACTTTCACATCGTGTTGTTGCGGTTCCCAGTCAAACTATACTTTTCCCGGAGAATTTACGATGATGAAAATGAAACAGCTTAAAGGCACTGACCTTTCCTCGATGAAAGTGTCTATCCAACCCTTTCTGCTCTTATTGCAGGGGTGAACACGGCGACAGCCAACAAATTCATTCCGAATGAGGATCAAACACGGTTGAACCTGTTTCACCGTCAAAATCAACTTTCCTCGATCTTTTAGCTCCCGAACACCAATCTTCACTCTCCACTGATTTTTAACTGGCAGTATTGTAACGAAACTGCCGGCAATGACCTTTTAAACTATAGGCAGAAAACAAAACTCCCACCTTTCAACAAAACTGCGTCATAACATTGGACCACGCAGTAGCATGGAGTCAAAATGGCAAATCCAGCCACGAATGGCCTCTCCTCACAGGGAGGGGTCCTCCTTTTATACCCTGTTGAAAAAAATCTGTCACATGACCTCTACTGGCAGGAAAAGGACATCACTCCACCATCACAAGACCATTGCCTTAGGTCCAGTATAGCTTCAACACCATTGTCACGTGACAAGTACAAGATACCCATGGGTACGTAACATACTCAATACTTTGATTTATAAAGGCCAATGTACCAAAAGCTCTCTTTACGACCCTATCTACATGTGACACCACTTTTAGGGAATTATGCATCTATATTCCCAGATCCCACTGTTCTACTGCACCCCTCAGGGTCCTACCTTGTAGGATCCACCTTGGTTTGTCCCTCCAAAATGCAATACCTCACACTTGTCTGCATTAAACTCCATCTGCCAATTTTCAGCCCATTTTTCCAGCTGATTCAAATCCCCCTGCAAGCTTTGAAAACCTTCCTCACTGTCCACTACACCTCAAATCTTTGTATCATCTTCAGATTTGCTAATCCAATTTACCACATTATCATCTAGATCATTGATATAGATGACAAATAGCAATGGACCCAGCACTGGTCACCGTGGCACACCACTAGTCACAGGCCTCCACTCAGAGTAGCAATCCTCCACTACCACTCTCTGGCTTCTCCAATTGAACCAATGTCTAACCCAATTTACTACCTCACCATGTATACCTAGCGGCTGAATCTTCCTAACTAACCTCCCATGCGGGACATTGTCAAAGGCCTTACTGAAGTCCATGTAGACAACATCCACTGCCTTCCCTTCATCCACTTTCCTTGTAACCTTCTCGAAAAACTCTAATAGATTGGTTAAACATGACCTACAATGCACAATGCCATGTTGACTCTCCCTTATAAGTCCCTGGCCATCCAAATTCTTGTAGATCCTATCTCTTAGTACTCCTTCCAATAATTTAGCTACTACTGACGTTAAATTTCCCGGCCTATAATTTCCTGGATTACTCAGATCAACAATCCCGCACCTAATTAATTGATATGTAGTAACATGAGAACGGTTTAAATATACATGTAAAAATGATCATTGGGCTCTCTTCCAGGAAAGATTGGGCTGTAGAGAAGAAAAGGTGTATATCTGAACTGAACAGGGACTGATAAGCTACGGGTGGTGTTAGTAGTCTGCGTGGTTGTGCAGACAGATGTTGTTAAACCTACATATAAAGTTGAAATCAGACAAGTTTATTCCAGACAGGTAGGGATTAGACTATGAGGAGAAATTGTACTGCCTGGGACTGTATTTGCTGTAATTTAGAAGAATGAGTGAAGATCTTATAGAGACATAAAATTATGAAAGGGATAGCTAAGATAGAGGCAATAAATTTGTTCCACTGGTAGTTGAGATTATAACTCGGGGGCATAGCCTTCAATATCCAATGGAGTTTATTTAGGATGGAGATGCGGAGGAACTGTTATTCCCAGAGTGGTGAATCTGTGGAGATTTCTGCCCAATGAAGCAATGGAAGCTACCTCAGTAAATATTCTTAAGACAAAGTTGGATAGATTTTTGCAAAGTAGGGGAAATAGGTTTATCGGGAAAGTCGGGTAAATGGAGATGAGTCCATGATCACTATGAATTATTGAATGGTGGAGCTGGCTCGGTGGACTAGATGGTCTACACCTGCTCCTATTTCTTATATCAGGAAGTGACAGGTTGAACATGGTGTGACTAATGTTTGGAGATGCGTATATTTCAATTGAAGGACTACGGTAGGACAGCCGGATAAGCTGAGGGAATAGATCAGTGCACGAAATTCTAACATACGAGCCATCAGTGTGACTTGGTTGTAGGAATGACAGGACTGACAGTTGAATGTTCCGATGTTCCGTTGTTCTATACGTGAAAGCGTGGAAGGGATGCAAGGGGGAAATTTGGCACTGTTAGCCGGGAAATGTAGCACGGCACTACTCAGCGATGACAAACTGAAGAATTCATCTAGTGAGGCTTTATAGGGAGAACTGAGGAAAAAGAAATGTATAACCATGTCAAATTGATTATTTTATAGACCAGTAAACAGTCTGCGTGGTATAGAAAGATTTGTATACTGTTGCAAGAAACATAAGGTTGTGATAGTAGGTGATTTAAACCTTCACATTTTGGCGGTGTCTCCCATACAGTAAATGGCTGGGTAGGACGGAGTTAGTCAAATGTGTTCAGGAGATTTTCCTTCATCAGCACACAGAAGTGCTAACTGGAGAGAGAGTGATACAGGAGCTCCTGTGAGGGAAATGAGACAGTGCAGGTGACAGAAGTGTTGTGGAGGGGAACACTTTCCATCCAGTGATTGCAAAGTGATTACAGTCACGGTAATTATGGAAAAGGATAGACCTGGTCCTCGGGGTGAGAATTCACAATCGGAGAGAAGTCATCTTTGATGGTATCAGAAATATCTGGCAAGTGGGCATTGGAGTGGTTGTTTGATCAAAAGGTTGTTCTTGGTCAGTGGGAGCCCATCAAAAGTGTAATCTGAGAGCACAGAATCTGCATGGTCCTGTCCGAGTAAAAGGCAAGGAAACTATGTTTAGAGATCCTTGGTTTTCGAGAGAAATTTTGGCCCTGTTTCTGACACAGGAGGGGTTCATTACAACTAATGGCAGGTTTGAACATATGAAATACTTGCAGACTATTAGAGATGCAATTGAACACTAAAGACATTAACTAGGATGGATAAAATAAGTCATGAGTTTGCTCTAGAACACAGGGTGAAGCGGCATCATTAGAGTTTCTAGAGATGTATTACGAGTAGAAGGAGAGGAAGAAAAAAATGACCCTCTGGAAGGTCAGACTGGTACTTCACGAGTGGAGCCAAACGAGGTGGAAGAGATCTTATAAAGATGTTTTCCCTCTGTAGTTACTCGGGAGATGTACACAGAGTCCGTACAAGTGAGGCAAAGCAGCAGTGAGGTCACAGACACTATACAGATTAGAGAAGAGGAGGTGTTGCTGTCCTGAGGCGAACTGGGGTGAATATAACCCCTGGGCTGATGAGCTGTACCCTCGGGACCGATGGGAGTTTAGTGCAGACATTCCTGTGGCCTAGCTAATATTTAACTGCTTCCAAGTGCAGGTTTCCCCCATGAGAGGTAATTAGAGAAATCCTGGTGAACATAAAACAAGGGATGGGTTATCTCTGGAAATTTTCATTTTGCTCACCGAATAGCTCTGCGCCAAACAGACGAAACCAGTTGTAGATTCTCGACCCTGGTCGATACAGAGATTTAACTAATCAGTGGCAGACTGTAAATTCAATATAAACTGTTGAATCCAATTGTCATCACTTGAACAGGAACAGTTTCTCATCCAAGTTGCTGATCTGAAAGTGATGAGTAGGGATGATAGATACCCAGATCTCTCTGAATGCCCATTGAAACGACATCATCTCGTTTAACTTGTGTTTCTTCTGGATCTGTTTCAAGATGGTGCCGTGTTGCGAGCTCAGTTCCACTTTATAATGCAAATTTCTGCGATTTCCTTCGTTTTTTTTGTTCAAGTAGCTGATAGTCACATGCGATATGATAGCTAAGTTATATGGCTGTCCTGTTGTTCAAACCATTTATTATAAATTACTGTAAGTTGCATATTTAGACAGAGACATTGCACATTTAAACGGAGACGTAACATAAAGATTTTTACTCATTTATATGAGGAATGTAAGTAATAAATTCAATTCAATTCAATTCAAATCCTTTTAGCGCTGCTCTCCCTAGAGATTTCCTCAGACGTGTCTGTATTTGATGAATGGAGACCACCCAGCTCCCCAGGATGTTACAATGCGCTGCTTCCTGTAATGGTGTAGGTCCTGACGCAGACTTATTCCATCATCCCACCCGAGACCACATCTGTTAGAAAGAAATACGTGCTGGTGAAGGCAACTAATTGGAAATTGGTCCACATTTGATATGTACAAACCTTCCATATTTGTGAGATGCCTGTTCCATTCTTGTTTGGAAATTATAACAGGTATTTGCACACTTTTGCTTCTTTGAGAGGGTGGTGCACAACATTACTATCGGACAGCAGGCCGCTATTCGAACTGCACAATGCGATCTCCTATTAGGATCTAAAGAGCGTGACATTCCTGTCGCTGTCGGTTAGCTTTTGTATTAAATTAATACTCTTTAATGTCCCATTTTAAATTATCAAGTATCCTGTCCTTGACACACAGGGTGAATTCAGGTTTAGTTATTTTTATTCCCCTGCATTTTCTCTGCCTCTCAGCTACATTTTCCGGCTGAAGTTTGTTCCGCCTGCATCTGCATAGAACATAGCAGAGTACAGACCATTCGGGCCACTATATTGTACCAAACCCATACCCTATTGTCAATCCAAACCATCTATCCCACATAGCCCACTGATTTTCCTTTACACGTATGCAGTTTAAGACATTTACTAATGTCTCTGATGTACGTATCTATCCCTAACCTCACCCCCTTCTGGTGCTTCCTTTGTCCTTATCTCACTGTGTGCAGAGAAAAAGATGTGCCTTTGACATCACGCATATTCTTCCTCCCAGTCACCCTGAACGTGAACCCTCTCACAATAGGTTTGTCGATCTTAGGGGAAAGAAGGACGCTCGTTGCCCACATTCTGTGCCTCTCATTATTGATTGCACCTCCGTCAAATCTCACTTATGCCCATTCGTTCAAAAACCAAAAGCTGACGCTCGCTCGAAACGTCTTTCCAAGGTATTTTCTCTGCACGTTGTAACATCGTGAGAAATTTCTTCTGCTCTCTTTCTAAAGCTTCTTTATCCTTCCTATCATGGGCCGAGCAGAACTCCACATATCGTTTAATCAGTGTTTTATAGAGGTGCAAAATTACCTCGCGGCTCCTAAACTAATTCCCCCATATAACGAAGGCCAACACAGCACACACATTCCTAACTACTATTAGAATTGCGAGACAACATTGAGGAACATGACTTCACGTGACTGTGAATCGCGTTCGGTGGTGTTAAGCGGGTGTTACATCTTGCCCACCGGTGACCTTCAAACTAGAGGAAGAAGGAATACCTTACACCTCCTTTGGTACTGTCGTCACGATACCCATTAAGGTGATATTTTGCCCAAAATGCAGTAAGTAACTGTTCTGAGCTTAGTTTACAATTACGGTGCTAAAATCTATAATTCGTTGAGTGTCCTTGACGTGGTTTCTGACCTCTGGTGATTTCAGAATGACACATTATCTCCTTAAGGTAGAAAGTGGTGATCCGGGCTGATATTCCACAAATGATGTTCAGACTCTATCCCTGGGTGTCAGTGCCGCTGAACACCCATTTCTACTCCCCTCTTATACATGAACCCGGTATTCTGGAAACTCAATGGGATCATAACCTCAAATTCTGACGTCTGTCTTAGGGATGTATCTTATGTTGTAATCTCTGCACATAATGTAGATCTGAGATGCTGGTACTAGCTGGTCAATTTACATTCTGAGGCGGGGTTCTCCTTCACGTGTTGTGGGTCTGTGCACGCACCTTGTACGCGCGGTGGGCAGACCAGGGATTTGTATAATGAATGCAGAGACTCTGAGATATGGAGTCACCCGGACTTACGGTGTGACTTCTGAACCACCGGGACTATTGCAAAATCGATGCGCACGTGCCTCCAAATCACTTTAATAGCCTGAAGAAGCGTATGGTCACACCGTCGGGCAGTGTGATTTGTGTTTATTATTGTGAACTCGGAAACGGAGCAGCTCCATTGCCATTCGAGTTGACCTCCCACAGTAGAGCTACCACCCCTGGGTTGTGGGGACGCATGCATCCGTGGGATGGTGCGGTGAAGAGGGTAGGTATGGAACACAGCCCGTTTTCGGGTGAAAAGAATCGGACGTGAAGTGTGATAAGTTTTCAATGGCCTGGGAGTAAGTACTCTGTTGTCCCTTTGTAACATACGGAGTCTGAAGGCAGAGACTGTCTTCAATTCAAACATCAGCCGTATAGCCAAAGGTTTGCTCGAAGTTTGTGGTCCAGCACATGGTCAAGACTGGAGCATACAGGGAAGTGATGGGGATGGCCAAAACTGAAGAGGGATGGGACGGGGCGGAATGGAATGTGATAGGATAGTGGACATGACAGGCAGTGATGTGATTAATGCGGGAGGAAAGCCAGTTAGGATGGGAGGTGGGCTCCATGAGGTCCCAGAATTCAGGTCACTAACAGAGTCTGTTGGGATTTCAATTGTCTGCAAAGGAACAAAAAGCTTCTGAATTAGACTAAATGAAATATTCTGGATCCAGATTTGTAACCTGTGACTGGCCTTTCAATGAGCTTGCGCGGGCCGCGGACTGGGATGAGCAGAGACATTGGCAGGTTGCAAAAGTTGCAGATGAACCTCACTCTCAAGAACAACCTGAACCAGGCCGGGAACTGGTCAGCGAGTGGGGGATGATGGGAAATACAGAGAGAAACTGCAGAGGTTGTGCTGAACTTTTTATGATTGAAAACATTTTCTGGGCGGATTCCTTTGTATACTTCTCAAGGTATTTCATGATATCCCATTACAACCGCCGGAGAGATGTTCTTTGTTCAATGAATTCCAAGCTGTGAACTTGATCTCCACTTTACTCTGTGAGCTCCGCCCCGATGCTGCCTGGAGGTGGAATGAATTCAGCTTAATCCTTTCCTGGAACAAAAGGACCATATTCCACTGAACTCGGACCAAGTCCTTCAATTGCTTTCTAAAAATAGCTTCTCTCAACAAATCTAGTGGCAGAGAACTTGAGTCAAATATGAGTACTCTTTGTGAAAGGAGAAAGTAAGGAGGTAGGAGACTGTGGATTTTCGGCGGATAGGTCACCTCGGCACTGACCCTGTGCCAATTTGACCCGATCCATGTCAGATGTTCTCCATTTCTCCATCTGAATCCGGTCTCCGCCCGACACTGAACCCGAATCGCTCGGTCTCTGCCTGACCATATGCGGCTCTACTTGTTACTCTCCCGCTGTCACACACACTCTCCCTTTCTTTTTTCACTCTCTCTGTCTCTGTCTCAATTGCCCATTCTTTCTCCGTCTCTGTTTTTCCTTGGCGTTCCCTCTTTTACCACCACCTCTTTCTCTCTTTCTCTCTCTTTCGATTCTTAATACATTTATCACTCTCTCTTTCTATCATTCACCGTGCAACTATCTCAATTATCTCTATTATTTCTCATCCACCCATACCCTTCCAGCTCTCCCTCCCGCCCTCCTTCCGTCTCTCTGGGAGAGGTTAGTCCATTGCTGGTTAGTGACCGGCCTGGTGCCACCTCTGCCCGGGACAGTCTGCCCTTTGATCATTTCGGGCAATGGATAAAAATGTCACTATGCCGTGCACCCAGACAATCAACATCCCGTTCGCTAATCTGGACTAAACGCGATAAAGAAAGAATTCCTCTGGAGGAAGTTTCACGGTCGGTTATAATAAGCACATGCATTTGTAAAGATGGGCGATCAGAAAGCCTCTGAGTGGCTTTGTGCTGGGAAATGCTATCCCCAGTGGGATGAGCTGCCAGAGGAAGAAATGGAGGCAAATACATCCAAAATATTTAAACGTTTATTCGACATGCGCAGGAAATATTTCTAGGGATATGGCCCAATCAGTGGTTTTACGGACGAATTCAGGTGGTCTCATGCTCGTCATGGCACGTTTGGGAAGGGCCGGATTCTGTGCTCTGGGTCTGTCGAATAACTACCAATATGATTCGGTTCTCGTGCCTCGAGCGGTAGACAGATAGAGAGAAAGATGGACAAACACGCAAACAAAATTCAAAAAACAAGCAAACAAACAAATCAATAAATAGATGGACCGACCGATAGATAAATAAGTAAATAAATAAATAGATAAATTAAAATCCATCGAAATTTCTGTTACTGTGAATAGCTAAGCGAGTAAAAGATGACCTGATTTCCAAAAGGCATAAAGTCAAAGACTTTTTAAGAATTAACTTTTAAGAATTTTTAATTAAGAAATTAAAGACACTTTCTTTAATATTTTAAGCAAGATTACCTTTTTTTATTTCCATCTTTTACGGTTTCAAAATAACAAAAAAGGAAAAGGGCCCGAAGCAAAGATTTGGGCACCCTGCATGGTCAGTACTTAGTAACACCCTTTTTGGCAAGAAACACAGCTTGTAAACGCTTTTTGTAGCCAGCTAATAGTCTTTCAATACTTCTGTGGGTATTTTCGCCCATGCTTCCTTGCAAAAGGCTTCTAGTTTTGTGAGATGTTTGGCTACCTTGCATGCACTGCTGGGAACGTAGAAGATTTGGGGGAGATTTGACAGAGGTCTGCAAAACCATGAGGTGTACAGGTAGGGTAGATAGGTAGAGGGACGGGGAGAGTGAGCGTTAGCTCAGGGGATAGAGCGGAGTGAGGCTTCCACTTTTAATCAGCATACCACTACACCCCCCACAGACACTCGTGCTCATTTTCAATCAGTGCGTCAATCCCTTTTTGACTGCCTATTTAACGTATGTGGTATTTTCAATGACAACGCAGTCCCTTCCTCTGGCCATTTGGAAATAATAACTTTTAAGAGAAAAACACTCCACAGTTATTTCCGGCGGGGTGCGGATCAACAACCATTGCTTGTGAAATGAAACCGACTGTTAGCCGTGGACGGGGGGGGGGGGGGGGGGGGGGGGTGGTTTCTTGTGACAACAGTGTATAGAAAATAGTATACTTTCTAATAGTAAATACTATTTAATAGTAAATAGTAAAAGAAGTATATTTTTTTCGACTATATATATATATATATATATATATAGTCGAATGTGTTTGGTTTAATTTCAGCAGAAATGCGGCTCCCTGTACCTGAACAGGTGAGGGAGGTTTGAGCTGAAACTCTATCCATGTCAGGCAGACTTTCTTACACAGAGGGCGGAGTTCAGACCTTCCCAGAACCCGGGCTGGATCAAATCCGCAGCCTGGGACTCGCTGTGTTAAACAGAGAAACTCCGCCCACTGGTTGTGATGAAAGAAAAAGGAGAGATCCACACGGAAATCCGGACAGAAAGGTTAATGCAGCCTGTTTGTTTCCCTCTTTAGGGTTGCTACATTGATCCCACTCCCACCTCCTCCCGCGATCAGACCCGTCCTGAGCCGGTGAGAGTTAGTGTGACCCGGACTGCGGCAGTCCCGCTCTACCCCGGCTCACCCGGCCCTGTCCATCTGTAATGAGCGACGGACACATCACAGCCGAGTGGCCTCGGGAGCAGCAGCTCAGACTCAACTCTCCGTACAGGGTGAGCACACCGATGCAGGACCATTGTCGGTCACCGGGATGTCAGACTGTGATTTCCCGGGACCACACTGAACGCCGTCCGGTTACAACATCAGAGGTAAGTGTTGTATATGATTCCGCACAACGGTTCAGCGTTTAAAGCGAGACTATGTTTTAGTCGAGATTGAGAGTGAGTTTTGTGGGAGAAGGGAGTCCTGACATGTTCATGTAAACGAGTCAATTACTATCCAAATGGATTAAGAGAACCAAGAGTGGTTACTACTGAGTGCGAGCGGAAGAAATCTCTCACCCCGGTAGTGACATATGAAATAGCCCACGGGGCAGTGACCCGTCACCGATCTCTCTCAAACAAGAGAAAACTGCAAATGTTGGAAATCCCAGCAACACACACAAAATGTTGGAGGAACTCTACTGGCCAGGCAGCAGCCTTGGAAAAAAAAGTACGGTTACCTTGGAGGTCACAGGTAATGTTCTTTACATTGTGCCATTGGTTCTACCGCTGTTCCCTGTAGCAGAAAGCGTTAAACTTCCATCACATTTGAACGACAGTGTTTTGACGAACCGGTTTGGATTTGATTTCAGTGGAATGGCCGCTCCCTGTTCTGAGGAATGTGCTCTTTAAACACAGACCCTGAGCTCCGAGCCTCACAGAACAACAAACCGCACCTTCCAAATCAGTCAATCATCTGCCCTCCTCCCCTTTCCATTCCAGTCCTGATGAAGGGACTCAGTCCGTAACGTCGACTGTTTACACCCGTCCATAGATGCTACCTGACCTGCTGAGTTCCTCCAGCACTGTGTGTGTTGCCATGGTTACGAGAGATACGTGTGGGGCAGTAGGCGGGGTTATTTGTAAGAAACCATGCACAGTATTCACACTCTCAGGAAATCTTGGGGAATTGAGTTGCGAATAATTCAGCTTCTGGTATTTATTTTGGATCTTTATTTCCAACCAACCAGGTGCCTCTGCATTGATTCAGCGATCAAGGACATCAATGTTTTTTTTGTTTGTTTTTTCGAGCCACTTCTGGCGTCTGTGCTTTTTTGTGTTCCTACTGTTAGAATTTTTTGAGAATGTGATTAAATACATTGATGAAGGAAGAGCAGTAGATGTAGTGTAAATAGATTTCTGCAAGGCATTTGATAAGGTCTGCCATGCAAGGCTTATTGAGAACGTAAGGAGGCATGGGATCCAAGGTGACATTGCTTTGTGGACCCAGAACTGGCTTGCCCACAGAAGGCAAAGCGTGGTTGTAGATGGGTCATATTCTACATGGAGGCTGGTGACCAGTGGTATGCCTCAGGGATCTGTTCTGGGACCCTTGCTCTTTGTGATTTTTATAAATGACCTGGATGACGAAGTGGAAGGATGGGTTAGTAAGTTTGCTGATGACACAACGGTTGGGGTGTTGTGGATAGTGTGGAGGGCTGTGAGAGTTTACAGCGGGACATTGATAGGATGCAGAACAGGGCTGAGAAGTGGCAGATAGAGTTCAAGACGATTAAGTGTGAGGTGGTTCATTTTGTTAGGTCAAATATGATGACAGACTGCAGTATTAATGGTAAGACTCTTGGCAGTGTGGAGGATCAGAAGGATCTTGGTGTCCGAGTCCATAGGACACTCAAAACAGCTGCTCAGGTTGACTTCGTGGTTAAGAAGGCGTACAGTGCATTGACCTTCATCAATCGTGGAATTGAATTTAGGAGCCAAGAGGTAATGTTACAGTTATATAGGACCCTGTTCAGAACCCGCTTGGAGTACTGTGCTCTGTACCTCACTACAGGAAGGATGTGGAACCCATAGAAAGGGTGCAAAGCAGAGTTCCAAGGATGTTGCCTGGATTGGGGAGCATGCCTCATGAAAACAGGTTGAGTGAACTTGGCCTTTTCTCCTTGGAGCGACGGAGGATGAGACTTGACCTGATAGAGATGTATACGATGGCGAGAGGCATTGATCGTGCGGGTAGTCAGAGGCTGTTTCCCAGGGCTGAAACGGCTGCCACAAGAGGGCACATGTTTAAGCTGCTTGGGAGTCGGTAAGAAGAGATGTCAGGGGTAAGCTTTTTACGCAGAGAGTGGTAAGTGGTGGAATTGGCTGCCAGTAACGATGGTGGAGGTGATACGATAGGCTATTTTAAGAGACTTTTGGATAGGTACATGGAGCTCAGAAAAATTGAGAGCTATGGGTAACCCTAGTAATTTCTAAGATAGGTTTACGTTCGGCACAACGTTGTTTACCGAAGGGCCTGTATTGTGCTGCAGGTTTTCTATGTTCCATGCTTTTCTATGTTAACTGCACGATTGACATTTTCCACAGGTTAAATAAAGATTAGTAACAGGTCTAGAACAATGGCCACCTGTTTCAAAGCAAGGGTGCGACATCCGCCCAGCAAACACCTGTTCCGTTTTCAGAATTTCTAATTTCAGACGGATACATCTATTGTTCCTGTGATGACTGAGGGTGTTCTGAACTCTTCTCCTCAATGGCCAGTGGAAGCAAAGACTTTCATTCCATTGAAGGCTAAGATTCTTGATAAACAATGGGTTACAGGGACGGACATGATGGAATACAGAATGAAATTTCAGATCAGATCAGCCATGATTTCATTACCTGCAGCATCAGTTTTGAGGGATGTGTGCTCCAGTTATGTGTGTTTGTAGGTTGACTGGAAAAGCACTAACAATTTAATTAATGTAAACTTGTATAATCAGTGCATTCGAAGGGAGATGTAATTTTAAGTATATGGTTGAATTGAAAACAAGCATTAAATTGATGAACGGTTTACATCCAACTTTGTGCTTTAAGTATGTGCCCCAGCTACGTCAGGGGATGGAATTTATGAGTAACTCGGTGAGCTGGACATCACGGTGTTAGACCGAGAAACAAGCTCCCGATTCCATGTTAATCCTGCTGCAGACTCCATGTGTCTTTCCACGACCCCAACACAGACCCCTCAGCACCACTAGTGGTCAGGGGACCTCGGATGGCCACGAGTGGCCGGAGATCCCCGCGGAGCCACCATTTGTCGGCGGTCGGATGGACAATGGAGAGGGTTCAGCTGTCCGGCCCTTTCTCTGTGACACTCCCGATCTCCACATCAACTCCATCTATCTGACTCTGGGTGAATTTTAACAATTAACAAACATAATTCCTCTCAGCGATCAGCTGTCTGAGTGATCCCCTGGCTCTGAGAGGAAGGGGTATTTATGGTCCACACTGTCAGGATGTTGAGTTTACCAGGAGACAAAGACTGCAGGGATGAGAAGTTTTCTGTTGTCTAATACACTGTGTGTGAACCCAGCTGGCAATTCTGGTTTACATTTGTAAAACAGATGTTCTTTTTTTCAAAATACTGAACAGCAAAACTCTGCATTGATTAATCTACTCGAAACCAGATCAGCCTCGATAGTTCTCCCAAATCAGTCGGGACTTTGTGACCAAACTCGAGAAAAAAAGCACGCTGCCCACTCCAACAACGGCACAGCCGGATGAATCCCATCATTGATTTTGTTGTCGCTCTGAAACCAGAATAAACGGCCATTCCGGTGTTTTAAAATACAAGTGCTCTCCCACACCAGGACCTAACGATATGTGTGCGGTACTTTACGTCGCACACACAGAAACATAGAAAGCCTACAGCACATTACAGGCCCTTGGGCCCATAAAGCTGTACCGAACCTTAGAGCTACCTAGGTTTGCACATAGGCCTCTATTTTTCTGAGCTCCATGTACCTATCCAGGAGACTCTTTAACAACCCTATCGTATCAGCCTCCACCACCGTCGCCGGCAGTCCATTCCACGCAGTCACCACTCTCTACGTAAAAAACTTACCCCTGACATTTTCCCCGTACCAACTTCCAAGCTCCTTAAAACTATGCACTCTCGTTGTAGCCATTTCAGCCCTTGGTAAAAAGCCTCTGACTATCAACAGGATCAATGTCTCTCATCATCTTATACACCTCTATCACTTAACTTCTCATCCTCTGTCGCTCCAAGGAGAAAAGGCTGATTTCACTCAACCGTGCTGCCAGGCTCGCATTGAAACGGGTTAATGGCTGAGGTACCAATCACGACATCCCCCCCTCCCCCCCCCACCCCACCACCGGTGCTGTGAACAGAGTATTTACAAGCTACGTTATTCTCATTGATGCGAAGAGATGTCAATTACTGGTTACACCCAATAGTGGAGGAGGGCCAGTGGAGAGGGTGGTACCACCATCTCCCGCTTGCGTTCTGAACTCTCTGTCAAAGCGGAACAACCCTCAAACTAAATGTCCCCCTTTTTTATTTATCTCCATTTCCCTCCGAGGGAAGTTGGGGGCTTTTGTGAACCATAATCTGCAGCCGGTGTCTGACTTATGGCTGGAAAGCAGGAGGAGACTGCTTGGTCCATCGGCTTGATGCCGGCTCCCCGGGGTGCCAGAGATCCCGCCTGAAGAAGTGGGGGGAATTTTATTGAAAGGATAAAGATGGTGTGAGAGGGGTCAGACAGGATGTTTGTCTCAGTGGGGACAGGAGGGGCTCATCTGTGGAAATGTTTGAGCCCAAGGTGGTGGTGAGCAGAGGGATTCACCATATTGGTGGACAAACACGGGCAGACTATTGACCTGTAAGTGGGGCTAATGGTCCGGGCAAAGTAAGGATATGAGTGGTGTTGGGGGGTGTGGCAAGGATGGACAGGTATGGGGTCTTGTTGAATGACAGGACTGGCTGGAGGGGCCGAGTGGCCTGCTCCTGTTCCTGTTGTCTGTGTGTTCAAAGAGAAGGAATAACCAGACTGTTCTTGGGCCTGCAGGAAGTCCCAGTCGGTGTTGTAGGGACAGCTGCTTACAGTCCAGTTGTTCCCAAACTGTGTCAACCATTTGACTGACGGACCAAATTCAATATTTCTAAATTTTCAATCGATACATACCATATATTTATAAATTGGTCACTTCACAAAACTCTATATATTGTTAACGACATAAAAACGATATTTTATATTGTGACTGACAGAGAATCATATAATTTCTGTTCCGTGTGTTATCTGAATGTACTTGCCTGTGATGCTGCCACAAGTCAGTGTTTCTCTGTACCTGTACCTTCCCGTACTTGTGCACTTGGCAATAAATTCAACAGGACCTGAGAAAACTCAGGGAGATTTGATTGTGATGATCATATTGACACCTCGGTAGGTGGAATGTAAAGAGACAGTACACTGTTAAATGTAAGACCCTTAACAGTGTCGATGAGCATAGGGATCTTGGAGTCCAAGTTCATTGCTCCCTGAAAGTAGCTACATGGCTGGTTAAGAAGGCAAATGGCATGTTTGCCTTTATAAGTCAAGATATTACATTCAAAATTCATAAAACTCGATCAGACCACATCTGGAGTGTTTCATACAGTTCTGGTCGCCCCCATTCTCGGAAGGATGTCGGGGCATTGGATGCACATTACAAAAAAAAGATATATCCTTGATGCTGCGCTTTTTTCAGGCCATGTGAAAATTTACGGCTCAGAGCAATGGTTGACCCACACAGCTGAAAAAATAGTAATTTGTGGGAACATCGGAGACCCAACCACGTTAGATTCTATCATATTAAACACGATTGAATGTGGTACATTGTCGTGCTTCCTGTTATAGACGAAATGTTAAACGTCAATAGAGTGGACAGAACTGTTTCACCGGCAGCCTCTCTGGTGTCCAGGAAATAGTAATGAGTAACGCAAGAAAAAATAATAATAATTTCGCCTTGTCCGAGGGAGCGTACTGTGAGGCAATGAGGCTCACGTGCTTAACAATACAGAACTAATGTTGAGCAGGGATTAACTAGAAGGTCCATTTTATATAAATTCAAGAGCTTTTCATTTTCGTGTCTCGAAAGATCACTATTAATGCCCCAATAATTACTTTTACTACCTTTTTAGAACACTGGGTGTCGTACCTTCTCCATTATAGGTATGAGCAAGGATGAGATCTGGGCCAAATTGCGCAATTAAGCGTTCAGCATATCACGCATCATCTTGGACAAACCCAGTTCTGATACTGGGTCTTCCACATTGTATTTTTACACAGATCCAATCTGATTTACCGAGTTTCCAGCACTTTATGAGAGGAGGGCAGGAATATGGTATTGGGGCAAAAAAAAAAAATCAGCCATGATTGAATGATGGTGCAGACTCGATGGGGCGAATCACTTCATTCTGCTCCGATATCTTATCATGACAGAATGATGAGTCCTTCGTATCCCCTATCAGGATTCGTGACGTGTGAGGGACAATTACAGATTTGTTCACTGAGATCCTTTTATTTGTCTTCAGCGTTTAAATTTCAGTGAGATTTGCCTTTGGAACATTGAGCAGAAATGTTTTACTCTCCTTTGTATTGTTAATGTGCTTCATTATCTCTCTGGTTAAAGTTAGACCTGTGGTGAGAGATTTATTGGAAGAAAAGCCCACAACTGGAAGCAAACCACGACTGAAAACGAGGGAACAGTGACAAGTGAACCAGCCCAAGGACTGAGAGCACCAACTGGAGAGAAACCCTTCTGACTCAGAGTTTCTATTGATTCAGTCAGGAGAAAGGTTGGTGAGTCTCATTTACACGAACACTGGTCCTTTAGTCATTACATATCTGTACAAGGAAGGTAGGAAATTAGTTAAATGGACTGAATGTGCCCAGAAATACCAGATATGCCTCTGCCTGACCCAGCTCCAATCACTCCAGGTCTAGTAATGTGCTTTCAGAAGCCCAGCTCTTTAAAGTCACAAACATTCTCTCAGTGTTTGCTCATTTGAAGGTCCTGCATCATCTGAAGTAGTGTTTGGTCAGTTCTGATGTTTCCTTGTTATATTATAATCACCTGAAAATGCATTGACAATCTCCTCCCTTTATATGAAGCCCCAAACGTGTCGTGCTGTAGTGATTGTAGAAATGCGGAATTATCATGAACTGCAGCAACATGTCATTGATTCCTCTGGCTATTGCAATTTGCAATGATATACTAACCCTCGAATATATCGTCATGCAAGCCTCTGCTGAGAACAGACTTTTTATAAAGCAAAATGTCCCAACACTGCATTTTATTCAATCCTCACTAGCAAATGGCAAGCAACAGTTTACATTGACATACCTTGGCCTCATCAAGTACTTTTCTGCTAATTACATTGTCAGAACCTGTGAAGGTGACATTAAGCAGAGGTGGAAATTCAAAGTTATGTTCCCATGGATGTTGTACATAGGACTTCAGCAAAGCCTTTGACAATGTGTCACATGGCAGCTTGGTCTCGATGATCAGGTCTCATGCTGTCCGGAGAGAGCAAGTTGGATGTTTTCAAAATTAGCTTCAAGGTAGCAAGCAAAGAGTGCTGGTTGAAGGCTTCTCCTCGCAATGGAGGTGAGTAATCAGTGGTGTGCCATGAGGCTACAATTTGGGAACTTTGATATTCGTTATATTATTGCAATGATTTGGATGCGGTTGCACAAGGCTTACTTGACGGGTAAGATCGCAGAATGCACAGCATTAGTAGTTGCTGTTCACAGAGAAGATTATCGTAGCATCTAGGGGATCTAAATGGACAAGGGGTGGCAAAGAGATTGAAAAACCAACCCCAGCAGCAGCGGATTCATGCAGATGTTGGGGATTATGTGGAGGAAACAGCCAGAGGAAGTGGATGAGGCAGGCGCATTCGCATAATTTAAAAAAAACAGTTGGGATGTGTAGATGGAGTGAAAAGGCCAGATGGGAAATGGGCCCATCACAGGAAATTGTGACCATCTCGGTTGGCACTGTAGTTGGCATTGTCTCGTTGAGTGGAACACACTGAATTTGGACTCTATTACTCTGTGACTCTGTCAGTAGATACCCCAGATATCATTGGACAGAGATACAGAGATGGTGCAGAAGTTGTTATTAAGCGGGAATGTTTGGTCCACAAGCCAACTGCTTCTCTGATGCAAGGGATGGAAATACTGTCATATTTGCAAAGTAATTGTAGTCTCTCTAACTCACTGTCTGCTTGTTGTGTAATTCACAGCATCACCAGCAGGTGGAGCTTTCCAGAACCGGGACCAAAATGTAAACAAGACGACGACAATCAACAATCGTCAGTCAGAATCAGAATGGACACAGGTATGATCACTGGGATCTTTGAATTAAACTTTTGTCGCGTTTGTACACAGTAGTTCAGATGAAGAAACTTACACAGATGTTAACAGGGCATAGAAAAGTTTCATCAAGCAGTGCCATTTATCCCACTGCTAAAGAGGCCTTAAATAATTGATCAAACCTAACAGTTCCAGCGCAGGGTCCTGACACCGGTGATGGTCAAATCACTCCACTCACCAGGCAAAGCTTCACCTGAGTGAATGAAACAGGGACTCCAGAATCAGGTGGTCATGAGTGAAACACAGACAGGAATGCAACAGCAGTCTTGTGGTTTATGTAAATGTTCAGGGTCAGGGTCCTTTTCACCTCCAAACTAGTACTGCGGTGTAAGACATCGCCAACTTTCATTTATAAAATTCAGAACCAGAAAATAGGAGCATTTCCTGGATTTCAGAGATTGTGTGATAACAGAGCATTTCAGTTTTTGGAAGGAAAGCTATCAACACCTCCCTGGGTTTTCTCGGCTGCTGCACAAACGAGAAGTGGGGTGTTTCCAAAATCTGTTTTCTGTAGCAGAGCAGAGATTATTGCCGGTGTTGGGAATGGCTGAGGACCAGGAGGCAGCTCATTGTAGATACATTTGTGGTCTGCTTCAGAGATTTAATACCCCAATGAATGTCTGGGCTGTGGAGAAATGGTGAATGTGAGTTTCTCATTATTTCCCTCCTGAGATGATCTTCTACATGAATTTAAATTCCTAGGATCTCTGCTGGGAAACCCGGTATTACCAATTACCAAATGTCTCTGTCACCTATAGAAATTGTGATTCTGTTCAAATCTGTTATTCCAGGTGGAGTAAAACGATATTACAGCCTGGAAACGGGTCCTTCTGCCCATCTAATTCATGCTGATCTAAATGCCTGAGATTGCCCCATTTTCCTGCAGTTTTTATCAAATTTCCCTTGTAAACTTCTTCTATCCTTTTTCCTGACCACATGCTCTCAACTTCGTAATCTTATTTGTGTTTGCAATCTCCTCTGGATGCACGTAATTTATACCCATCACCCAGCAGGTGAAAAAATGCCCCTTTGGTCCGTTTCAAATCTCTGCCCTCAAGTCTCAGACTCCCCTACCACGGGGAAAATAACATGACCATCTACCCTATCTATGCCCCGGATTATTTTATGTTCATATACGCGTGTAGCGTCACCCTTCAAGCCCCTGAGCTCCACGGAAAACTGTCCTAGCCGAACCATATAACACAATGAACAACACCCTAGTCCAGTACCGTAGTGTTCATTCTTCACTACACATTTTCCAGATTAAGCACGTCCATCCTATAGATTACCAACTGCAACTGCACGCAAAGCTCTATAACCAAGACTTTGCCAATGACTTGCATAGTTGTTACATGATGATCATCAGGCGGGGGATAAGATGGGAACCAGGGCAGCGGTCAGCATAGATCTCCAGGTAATGATCAGTCTGTGACTCAGGGGACTGGACAATGTGCCTCTCAAGGGAATGGTCATTCTGTGACCAAGGGAACTGGATATCATGTGACAAAGCGATTGGAGAATGTGTGATCCAGCAGACTGGACCATGTGTAATCCCGTTGCTGGTCGGTGTGTGACACAGATGACTGGACAGTTAGTGACCCTGGGAGATCTTAGCTTTTGGAAGATAATCGCAGTGATATTTCCCAGTGTCACCGGACACCGTTGCATTAAGATCCTGTGGTCATCCGTGTGTTCAACTGCTGTGAATTCAGTGATCAGTATTACTGTGTCTATCCTGTAATTTTACTGGGAGTTAATGTGTCCAGTCACCGGGTTATTGGGATGGTCACCTGGCAGGACGTACGGTTCACATTACCCAGCACAGTTCCACTCCAAATCTGGTCAGACTGTGTCTTGGCTCCACTGCAGTCTGAATCAGTTTTGCTCAGCTTGAAATTATACTTGTATAACCTGCAATTCATCACTTATTTCAGGTGGGAAATTGAAGCGAGTAACAAAAGGATTGAAGAGGTTTAAACCAGGCGAATCATCGAGGGAAGATGATCGGGACACAGGAAGCAAGGTACCAAAGCAGGGTCAGATTGAGAGCAATGTCCCAATGGAATGCGGTCTGGCCACAGAAGAATTGGAGCAAATTCAGCCCGGAGACAGTGACGTCAGACACACCGATCAGGACCCTGGAACCAGCACAAGTGAGGTGACTGTCTGTCAGCCCAGAGACAGTGACGTCAGAGACATCGATCAGGACCCTGGAACCAGCACAAGTGAGGCGACTGACTGTCAGCTCAGAAGCTCGTTGAACACGGAATTGTCAAGTCCCCAACAAGGAGCAGGTGAGTGAAATATGAGGGTGATGGGTTCGCAGAATGTGGCAAGGAGGAGGGTAAAGGTGAGGCCTTGTTGGAGGGTTGGTCAGAGGAGAGGGGGAATGTGTGGGTGTGGTACACGTGGTGTAGTGGGGCACCCGTTACCCCACTACAGGAAATGTACTACCTGCTTTGAGGATTTCCAGGATGTGTATTGGAGGAAATGCAGCTGTCCAGATAAGGAGAGAATTTCCGGGATGTGAATCAGGGGAAATGTATTTGCCAGGATGGAGGAAGTATCCATCTAGGAATACTGAGGAATCCAGATTCAGAAATCTGGGAAGCGAATATTACCGACAGTCCCAACATCTATTGCCCATCCAAAACTGAAATAGGTGAGTGGGCTGGTTGGGGGGATGGACTGGTTTGCATTAAATGTGGTCCTTCTATTACGTAATGTCTAGAACATCGTTGGTTCGGTTTTAAGGCCAGTGTTGGAATCAATCCATTGTTTGTGTCTGTAGGCAGGTTCAAGACACGTTTTTTTGTTGAGTTGGGTGAGAGTGGTGGAGACGAGGGATATCTGAGTTCAAGCCTACATATTCCTTTTTATATTCACAGAGCCAGGGTTTACAATCTCTGACCTCCTTGCAGAGGGGGGCGAGTATCAACTCTACCAACTGACAAAGTTCTACAGAGAGAGACTCAAACAAGCAATTGAAGAAAAGGTTGAAAGACTCGGTTGGATGTTGACGAAGGAGGGACATTTCAGTAGAGAAGAAAATGAGGTGAGTGTAGCTTGTGTATTGTCACAGAACTGCTGGGAATAGTGACCAAAATTAATCTCCTTCACCTTCTTGGAGTTCTACATGGAATTGGAGCCTTTGATCTCTGACTTGTCTCCAGCAGATCTGGTTTCAGCTGTTAAGGTGGGGAGCACTGGGAACTACAGGTTCAGTGTCACCTTTACCTCTCACACCTGCTGTATTTATCAGTCTGATATAAGAGCAGTGGCTGCATATCTGGACTTTGAACATGGACATCCAGTCTAAACTAATGTCAAATCTTGTCTGAACTGTCGAGCAGATTCACCTCATCTCATTAATCCAGGATGAGTATGAAACAGTCAGATTGTAAATTGAGCCAACCAGCTTCACTGCAGTACTTGACGGAGGGTCTTGACAGCTGGTCTTGGCTCCGTGAGTTCCCAAACAATGTGTGGCAGACTTGGCATAGTCATAGAAAGGTACAGCACAGAAGCAGGCCATTTGGCCCATCTATTCTATACCGGACTACGTAAACTACCTACTCCCATTGACCTTCACCGGGCCATGGCGATCTGTACCCTTAACATTCATGGATCTAACCGCATGTAACCGCTTGTACTGCTTGCGCTGCTAGATAGTTTCACACTCTTATCACCCTCTGAATTAACAAGTTTCACCTTTGTACCCCCTGAACTTTTCACCTTTCACCCTTTACTGATAACCTCTTGTTGTAGCACCTCTTCACCTCAGTACAAAATGTTGCTTGCATTTATCCTGTCTATACCCCATGTAATTGTGTACACTTCTATCAAATCTGCCCTCAGTCTTCCACGTTCCAATGAATAAAGTCCTAACCCCTTTACTCTTTTCTTATAACTTAGGTTTTCCAGTCCTGACAACATCCTTGTCAAGTCAAGTCAAGTCAAATTTACTCAAAAAGCACATTTAAAAACAACCCATGTTGACCAAAGTGCTGTACAAACCATAACAGGTAGCTAAAATTACAAATACAAGAAACACAGATATAAACAACAAGACACTCAGCTTACAGGCACAAAATAAACAATACACGAGCCTAGGCACAAGCCAAAAATCAGCCACATCAGGAAGATTCAACCGCTCGTGAATAAAGGTAAGTTTTGAGCCTGGACTTAAAAGAGTCAATGGAGGGGGCAGATCTGATATGGAGGGGAATGCTGTTCCACAGTCTAGGGGCTACAACAGCAAAGGCGCAGACAGCTCTGAACTTAAATTTAGATCGTGCGACAGCCAGGAGCCCCAAGTCAGCCGACCAAATGACCTGGAAGTAGAATAAGGGGTTAGAAGGTCTGCGTAATAAGTATTCTTTCAAACTTATTTCCATCTGTCCTGTAGGTAGGTGAGCAGAACTGCACATAATATCCAAATTAGTTATGGAAAACCTTTCCAATTCCCTACTGGTAACTGTTCTAGGAGATCAATCATTCAAACCCAGGACATCATTGCTCTTATTTCTCAGAGTAATGTCCTAAGCCCATCCATCTTCAGTTGCATCCTCGATTACCTTAATTCCATCATAGGTGTATGTTGCTTGAAGACTATTCAATGCTTACTTCATAATTCCTCAGTTAATCAGGAAGCCCATGTCTGCATTTAGGAAGTGATCATCATTTTACAGCATGAGTGCCAGGCAGTAACCATCTCCATCATAAGATGGCCGCACTGACATTCCTTAATGTTCTGTTGTCTTTACACATCATAAGACCATAAGGCATCGAAGCACAAATGGACCATTGGGCCCATCGATACTGCTCCACCATTACATCATAGGTGATTTCTTTATCCCTCTCAACCCCATTCTCCTGCCTTCTCCCAGTGTACTTTGCTGACCTGACTAATCAAGAAGGTACCAACCTCTGTTTTAAATATACCCAATGGCCTGGTCTCCGCAGCTGTCAGTGCCAATGAATTCTATAGATTCACTACGCTTCGGCTAAAGAATCTCCTCATCTCTGTTCTAAATGGACGTCCCTCTATTCTGAGGCTATTCCGTCTGGTTGTAGACTCCCCCACTTTGAAACATCATCTCTCCCACTTTGAAACATAATCCTCTCGATGCCTTTGACATTCCACAGGTTACAATTAGATTCCCCCTCATCCTTCCACACTCCAGCCAGTACAGACGCATCCAGGAATTATTCTCGTCAAAATCTGGTTTAAGATCACTGATTCTGTTAGTTTTGATTCCACTCTGGACTTTCCACAAAGCCATGACATATTTTCTCTGATCAGGGTCTAAAACCATTCACAATATGCGGTCTAGCCAGTCCTTGTTCTTATATTCTAATCCTCTCGAAATGAATGCTAACATTGTTTTTGCCTTTCCTAACACCGACTCAACCTGCATGGAATCCTGCACTAGTTCTCCTGACACTCTTTACAACTTTTGTTTCTAAATTTTCTCCCAGATTCAAAAATAGTCTACATCATCTCCGCGTCCTCTCAATGCCTTTGGATATTCCACAGGTTACAATTAGGTTCCCCCTCATCCATACACCTGCCATAGAACCATAGAACATTACAGCTCAGAAGCAGGCCTTTTAGCCCTTCTTGGCTGTTCCGAACCATTTTTCTGCCTAGTCCCATTGACCTGCACCTGGGCCATATCCCTCCCCACCCCTCTCATTCATATACTTGTCCAAGTTTTTCTTAAATGTCAAAAGTGAGCCCGCATTCACCACTTCATCTGGCAGATCATTCCACACTCGCACCACTCTCTGCGTGAAGAAGCCCCCCCCCCCAATGTTCCCTTTAAACTGTTCCCCCTTCACCCTTAACCCATGACCTCTGTTTTTTTCCTCCTCTGGCCTCAGTGGAAAAAGCCTGCTTGCATTCACCTTATCTATACCCATCATAATTTAATACACCTCTATCAAATCACCCCTCATTCTCTTACGCTGCAGGGAATAAAGTCCTAACCTATTCAACCTTTCTCTGTAACTCAGTTTCTCAAGTCCCAGCAACATCCTTGTAAACCTTCTGTGCACTCTTTCAACCTTATTAATATCCTTCCTGTAATTAGGTGACCAAAACTGCGCACAATACTCCAAATTCGGTCTCACCAATGTCTTATACAAACTCACCATTACATTCTAACTCTTATACTCAAAACTTTGATTTAGAAAGGCCAATGTACCAAAAACTCTCTTTACAACCCTATCTACTTGTGACGCCACTTTTAGGGAATTATGTATCTGTACTCCCAGATCCCTCTTGTTCTATTGTACTCCTCAGTGTCCTACCATTTACCTTGTATGTTCTACCTTGGTTTGAGCTTCCGAAGTGCAATACCTCACACTTGTCTGCATTAAACTCCATCTGCCATTTTTCTGCCCATTCCTCCAACTGGTCGAAATCCCTCTGCAAGCTTTGAAAACCTTCCTCACTGTCCACTACACCTCCAATCATTGTGTCATCAACAAATTTGCTGATCCAATTTGCCACATTATCATCCAGATCATTGATATAGATGATCCAATGGACCCAGCGCTGATCCCTGTGGCACACCACTAGTCACAGGACTCCACTCAGAGTAGCAATCCTCCACTACCACTCTCTGGCTTCTTCCATTGAGCCAATGTCTAATCCAATTTACTACCTCTCCATGTATACCTAGCAACTGAATCTTCCTAACTAACCTCCCATGCGGAACCTTGTCAAAGGCCTTACTGAAGTCCATGTAGACAACATCCACTGCCTTCCCTTCATCCAGTTTCCCGGTAACTTCCTCGAAAAACCCTAATAGGTTGGTCAAACATGATCTCCATGCAAAAAGCCATGCTGACTTTTTCTAGTAAGTCCCTGTCTATCCAAATACTTGTAGATCCTATCTCTTAGTATTCCTTCCAAGAATTTAACTACTACCGATGTCAAACTTACCAGCCTATAACTTCCAGGTTTTCTTTTTGAGCCTTTTTTAAACAACGGAACTACATGAGCTATCCTCCAATCCTCCGAAACCTGACCCTTGGATATCGACATTTTAAATATTTCTGCCAGGGCCCCTGCAATTTCAACACCGGTCTCCTTCAAGTTCCGAGGGAATACCCTGTCAGATCCTGGGGATTTGTCTACTCTGATTTGCCTCAAGACAGCAAGCATCTCCTCCTCTTTAATCTGTATAAGTTCCATAACCTCCCTACTTGTTTGCCTTGTTTCAGTAGACTCCATTCCAGTTTCCTTCGTAAATACAGATGCAAAAAACCCATTTAATATCTCTCCCATTTCTTTTGGTTCCATACATAGCCGACCACTCTGATCTTCAAGAGGACCAATTTTATCCCTTACTATCATTTTGCTCTTAACATACCTGTAGAAGCTCTTAGGATTATCCTTCACCCTGACTGCTAAAACAACGTCATGTCTTCTTTTAGCCCTCCTGATTTCTTTCTTAAGTATTTTCCTACTCTTTTTATACTCCGCGAGCATCTTATTTCCTCCCTGTTGCCTATACTTGTTATACATCTCTCGCTTCTTCTTTATCAGAGTTCCAATATCCCTCGAGAACCAAGGTTCCTTAGTCTTATTCATTTTGCCTTTAACCCTGACAGGAACATACAAACACTGCACTCTCAAAATATCTCATTTGAAGGCCTCCCACTTACCAATTACATCCTTGCCAGAGAACAACCTATCCCAATCTACGCTTTTTAGATCCTTTCTCATTTCTTCAAATTTGGCCTTTTTTTCCAGTTTGGAACTTCAACCCGAGAACCAGATCTATCTTTATCCAAGATCAAATTGAAACTAATGTCATTATAATCCCTGGAACCAAAGTGTTCCCCTACACACACTTCCATTACCTGCCCTAACTCATTTCCTAATAAGAGATCTAATATTGCATCTCCCCAGTTTGTACATCTATATATAGATTTAGAAAACTTTCCTGAACACATTTCACAAACTCTAATCCATCTAGACCTGATGGTAGTCCCGATCAATGTGTGGAAAATTAAAATCCCCTACAATCACAACTTTCTGTCTCCTGCAGTTGTCTGTTATCTCTCTGCAGATTTGCTCCTCTGATTCTCGCTGACTATTGGGTGGTCTATAATACAACCCTATTAATGTGGTCATAATGTGGTTAATATGTTTCTCATATTAATGAGAAACTTTTCTGTTTCTCAGCTCCACCCATATGGTCTCAGTAGACAAGCCCTCTAATCTTTTCTGCCGAAGCACTGCTGTAATATTTTCCCTGACTAGCAAAGCCACCCCTCCACCCTTCATCCCTCTGCCTTTATCACGTCTGAAACATCGGAACCCTGGAACATTGAGCTGCCAGTCCTGCCCCTCTTGTAGCCAAGTTTCAGTAATGGCTATGATGTCATAATTCCATGTGTCAATCCAAGCCCTCAACTCTTCTGCCTTTCCCATCCTTCCACGCTCCAGCCGGTACAGGCGCATCCGGCACTCATTCTCAGCAAAATCGTTTCTGCCAAAGTGTATGGCCATGTACCTCCCTATACTACATTCCAATTGCCACTGATTTGTCCATTTTGTCATCAGTCTATGTCCTCTAGCGAAATCCCTGCTTTCTCAACACCTCCTGTCCTTCCCCATATCTTCGTAACGCGTGCAATCTTAGTCAGAAAGCCTTCAAATCATTAACATAAAGGAAAAAGAAACTGTCCCAAAACCAGACACTGCAGAACACTTTTGGTCACTAACATCCAACATGAAAAAGCCCTAATTGTTCCCAGCTCTGTCAGGCAAGATTCCCTTCCATGGATTTTGGTCTTTTTTAATATGTGCGTCCAAATTCCCCAAAATCTAATCCTCCATTCTCGACTGATGACATCTTCCCAAACGCTGATCAAACTAACTGGCCTCCCATTTTAAATGGTCGATCCTCCGAAACCATTCCAAAATCTAGTGATTCTTGAGTGATCATTACTAATGTCTCCACAATCTCTTCAGCCTCCTCTTTCAGAAGCAATCGGGTGCGCTTGATCTGGACTTCTCTATCTTCAGTACTTCAGTTTCCTGAGCGCCTTCTCCTTAATAATTGCAAATACACTCATATCTGCCACCTGACATTCTCAAATAGTAAACACAAAGTACACTGCAGATGCTGTGGTCAAATCAACACATACAAACAAGCAGGATGAACTCAGCAGGTCGGGCAGCATCAGTTGAAATGAGCAGTCAATGATTCTTTAGTCCTGACGAAAGGTCTCTGCCCGAAACCTTTACTGCTCATCTCAACTGATGCTGCCCGACCTGCTGAGTTCATCCAGCTTGTTTGTACGTGTTGACATTCTCAAATATCTGGCACGTTCTAATGTTTTTACAGTGAAGACTGACGCAAAATACCGACTAATACCTTCCGTCATTTCCTTGTCCCCTGACATTACCTCTCCACTGTCATATTCCAGCGGCCCAAAATCCACTTTCCTCTCTTTCACTCTTCAAATATCAGATGGACCTTTTGGTAAGCTTTATTACATTATTCGCTAGCCTACCTTCATATTTCATATTTTAAGTACTTAGGCTTTTTTAATTGCCTTGGTTTGTAAAAGCATCCCAGTCCTCCAGCGTTCTACTATATTTTGTAATATTCTGTACCCTCTCCCTTGCTTTTGTGCTCCTCATCAGCCACAGTTGATCGCCCTCCCTTTAGAATAATTCTGCATCTTTGTGATCATTTGTCCTGCACCTTTTAAATTGCTCCGAGAAACATCAGCCATTCCTGCTCTGCCATTGTCGCTGTTAGTGTCATTTTTGAATTTATTGTTCCCCAGCTCCTCTCTCATGCCTCTGTAATTCCTCTATCCAACTGCCATACTGATACATCTAACTTTACATTCTCCCTCTCAAACTGCACTGTGAGTTCTGCTATTTGATGATCACTGTCTCTTAAGGGTTTATTTACCTTAAGCTCCCTAATCAAATCTGGCACAATACGCAACACCAAATCCAGATCCGCCTTTCCTATAGTGGGGTCAACCATAGGCTTCTCTCAAAAGCCATCGCATAGGCATTCTATAAAGTCCCTCACTTGGGAATTCAGCACCGACATGATTTCCCAAATCTACCTGCATATTGACTATGTGACTATTTTCACATTCACCTTTTTGCATGCCTCTTCCCTCTCCTGTTGTAATTTGTAGGTCACATCCTGGCTACTGTTAACAGGCCTGTATCATCAGGGTCATTTTACTTATGCAGTTTCTTAACATCTACATCGTCCAATCCGATATCACCTCTTTCTCAGGACTTTTCATTTTTAATGACAGCATCTTTGACCCAACACTTTCACCTACCTGCGTATCCTTTCGATTCAATATTTATCCTTGGATGTAAGCACCCAACTACAAACTTCATTCAGCCACGATTCAGTGATGCCCGCCATCCATTTTTTGCTCTCCCACTCTCCCCTTCTTCCATTCTTGTTGTCGCATCTTTTTGGTGTAATGTTGCACATTGATGGACAAGGAAATTAGTCACATTGCATCTACTGCAGGGTGTCAGTAAATCCTTATTCTTGCACACTATTGATTTAGAATTTCCTTCAGTTACTGTTTCTCTGTTAATGACTGAACCCAGGGAGGATGAGGCAGCAGCCCAGTGATTGCATCTGTTCTGAAGCTACTGGGACCATGAACAGATATTTTCCTCCACATTCTCCATGTCTGTCTGTCTGCTCCACAATAAATTCATTGTTTTCCTTTTATAGAAAGTCACCGAACTGACAGAGAAGGGAAATCGGGCAGAGAGTTCCAAACTCTTCCTCAGTTTGGTGATGGGCAAAGGCTCCCGGGCCCGGAGGGCGATGTGGGAATCCTTTGTGACATGGAGAACTGAGTTACCGAAGTTGGACAGAATACTAAGGGAAATACAGGAACTCGGTACGTTAAAAACACGCACTGAACACAAAGACACATCGAAATAAACGTTTTAGTTAGTTTAATTATTTTAGCTCTGTTTCCATGGATTTTTTAATATATTTAAACAGGTCCCGATCCACAGGAATACATGAACGTCGCCCAAGGGTTATCTGAGCTACCCACGCAGCTGATAGGTGAGTGATGAAATGCACAGTTCAAACCACATCTCAGGTGTTAAACAGTGACTTGGCAAAACCTGGGAATCAAAATTCAGCAATAATCATTCGTTGATCTTTGGATTAAGCTTACAATTTAGAGAATCTCTCTTTGCAGCCTGAATATTCTATATTGTATTTTTATGTTAATCCAGCTGTTGGTTCTGTTGAAGCCTTCACTGCAGGTCCTCATGCTCTGGGAATCCCCACACACCCTAGGCAGTCTCCTTAAAGCACACGATATTGGGGGTATGGGATTGATGTGGATAGAGAAGTGGTTGGCAGACAGGAAGCAAAGGGTGGGAATAAACGGGACCTTTTCAGAATGGCAGGCTGTGACTTGTGGGGTACTGCAAGGCTCAATGCTGGGACCCCAGTTGTTTACAATATATATTAATGATTTAGACGAGGGAATTAAATGCAGCATCTCCAAGTTTGCGGATGACACGAACCTGGGCGGCGGTGTTAGCTGTGTGGAGGATGCTAAGAGGATGCAGGGTGACTTGGATAGGTTAGATAAGCGGGCAAATTCATGGCAGATGCAATTTAATGTGGATAAATGTGAGGTTATCCACTTTGGTTGCAAGAACAGGAAAATAGATTATTATCTGAATGGCAGCCGATTAGGAAAAGGGGAGGTGCAATGAGACCTGGGTGTCATTGTACAACAGTCATTGAAGGTGGGCATGCAGGTACAGCAGGCGGTGAAAAAGGTAAATGGTATGCTGGCATTCACAGCAAAAGGATTTGAGTACAGGAGCAGGGAGGTTCTACTGCAGTTGTACAAGGCCTTGGTGAGACCGCACCTAGTGTATTGTGTGCAGTTTTGGTTCCCTAATCTGAGGAAAGATATTCTTGCCATAGAGGGAGTACAAAGAAGGTTCACCAGATTGATTCCTGGGATGGCAGGACTTTCATATGAAGAAAGACTGGATCGACTAGGCTTATACTCACATGAATTTAGAAGATTGAGGGGAGATCTTATTGAAACGTATAAAATTCTAAAGGGATTGGACAGGCTAGATGCAGGAAGATTGTTTCCGATGTTGGGGGAGTCCAGAACGAGGGGTCACAGTTTAAGGATAAAGGGGAAGCCTTTTAGGACCGAGATGAGGAAAAACTTCTTCACACAGAGAGTGGTGAATCTGTGGAATTCTCTGCCACAGGAAACAGTTGAGGCCGGTTCATTGGCTATATTAAGAGGAAGTTAGATATGGCCCTTGTGGCTAAAGGGATCCGGGGGTGGGGGGGGGGGGGGGTTATGGAGAGAAAGCAGGTACAGGGTTCTGAGTTGGATGATCAGCCACGATCATACTGAGTGGTGGTGCAGGCTCGAAGGGCCGAATGGCCTACTCATGCACCTATTTTCTATGTTTCTATGTACAACATCAGTTTTCAGCGGTCCGATATCGACCCTCTCCCTTTTTTTAACTCTTTATATATCTGGGAAAGAAAAAAAAACTACTTTGGTATCCTTTCTTATATTATTGACCATATCCTTGCATTTCCTGCCTATTCATGTATAACTAGGAACATCTGTAACATAATTGCCTCCGACAGGACCCAGGCAGTAACTTGCAGGCACCCACAGCTCTGTCAAAAAAAACTAGCCACAATTGCTGTAAATTTACCCCATCTGACCTTAACCAAATGCCCTCTGGTATTAGACACCAGCCTTATGTAAAAAAGAAACAAATAAAAGATGAGGGTGTCGACAAAAACTTTTATCTCGCAAACTTGTACACGTCTGTCAGATCTCCATTCCGCCACCAGAGTAAACAAACCAAGTTTAACAAACCTCTACTTGTAGCACATGTCACCAAATCCAGGCAACATCCTGATGAACCTGTTCTGTACCCTCTCCAATCCTTGCAAGAGCTGAACAATCAGAAGTGAATACAATACTCCAGATGCTCCCTAAAACCATAAGATCCAGGAGCAGAATTAATCCATTCGGCGCAGTGAATTTGCTCTGCAATTCCTCTCTACCCCATTATCCCAGTAAACATTGACAGTCTTCCGAATCAGGAACATATCGACCTGTATTTTAAATATACCCAATGACTTGTCTTCCTCAGCTGTCTATGACAATAATTTCACAGAGTCACCACCCGTCAGTGAAAGAAATGTCTCCCAGTGTGGGACCCTGGCAGCCAGGACAATTCGCACAGTTCCCAAGTATGTTCATTTTCTGTATGAGCCTCCCATGTGGGATCTTGTCAAACACGCAACTAAAATCCAAGTAGACAATATCCATCACCTTTGTCCACTCCTGGAAGAACTCAATCAGGTTAGCAAGACGCTACTTCCCCCGCCCAAAGCCTTGCTGCTGAAACCTAACCCCCCTCAAACATTCTCTCTGTCATACTCCCATGGGGCAGACCTCGGAACAGAATTAAGCAAATCGGCTCGGTGAATTTGCTCCGCGTATAGACTTGACCCCATTACTCTTCCTTCTGTAAATGTAGACGCTCTTCCAAATTAGGAACATATCGACCTGCATTTTAAATATATCCAATGACGTGTCTTCTTCAGCCATCTCTGACAATAATTTCACAGGTTCACCACCCGCCAGTGAAAGAAATTTCTCCCAGTGTGGGTTCCCGGCAGCCAGGACAATTCACACAGTTCCCAAGCATGTTAATTTTCTGTATGAGCCTCCCATGTGGGGTCTTGTCAAACACCCTACTAATATCCAAGCGGACAATTTCTGTGTGTAACTTTACCCTTTGTCACCCCTGAAAGAACACAATCAAGTTAGCAAGACGCTAACCCCGCCCAAAATCTTGGTGTTGAACCCTAACCCACTCTGTCATACTCCCATGGGGCAGAAGATATAAAAGGCTGAAGGTATGTACCATCAGCCTCAAGGACAGCTTTAATTCTGCATTTATAAGACTATTGAATGTTCATCTACTATGCTATTATCTCCCAATAGCGTCTGAATCAAATAGCCTCTGTTAACCAAGTCCAGCTCCTGGCCTTCGTGTGTGGCTTAACGACTAAGCCCGGTGGAAGAGTTTCATCCAAGAGCAGACAGGGCAAAGGCGGGTTACTGGGACTTACAACTATCTGCTTAGGGCAGATGGGTTTTGTCAGACATGATTGGCAGCTCCTCAGGGGAAGAAAAACTCTTATCTCAATCCTCCGCTGCCTTGCCACTCTAACACTTCATGGGAGTAAACCCACAGGGAAAAACCTGGAGCTGGAGCTCCTAAGGCAGTCTTATGTTGTGTTCAATGCAAACTGGCTGCTCCTGCGATGCTTCTGGTTCCAAGCTATATCTGTCTTTGCCGTTCCTTTGTGTTCATCAGATATATGGAGAGGGGAGTGTGCTACATGGGCAACTGCTTGCTCTCCATATAGCAGTGTCCTGTCTTGTGTTTTTAGTCAGCTGGGACGTAACATCCATGGTCGACCCTGACAGGCAGAGGCCTCATAATACAGCGCCCCACACCCCACTGCCAGACTGATCAGGAGCGGTTGCCGAGACATCACCACCCTCTCCCAGAAACACGGCGAACGTCACTGTCACGCTTGTGGTCTCTTCCATTCACAGAGACTCCATCTGTCCACCGCTCCTCCAACTTTGAAACCAAAAGCAAACAATTTTTTAATTGTCTTTCCAATGAGCTGTCGATCCAAAACCTCAAAGTCATTCTCTCCACAGATTCTGCCCGACCTCAGTATTTGACACATATTCTGCTCCTGTTTTAATGCAAGAGTAGTGGACACCTGTGACTCCCCAGTGTGCAGCTTTGCCGAAATGCACAGTGTCCTGCTTTCCGTATTTCCACAGCAGATTAACATTAACATCGTCTGTTAATGATGCAAACAATGCTTTAAACATAGTGAAATGTTGTTGTAACAGAAGTGCAGTCGGAAATGGAATAGGATATCAGAGGAATGCTCGCCTTCACAAGCAATTCGTACCAAAGTATGAGGATTGGACATTTTCTGAGACATTAATCGCTGTCAGTTCCGGTGTCTGTGAACAGAGTTTTACTTTCTGTCTTAATATGATTGGAAGCATTAAATCCGTTCAAACACTGAATGTTGAATTTGTAAAATTCTTTGTCAGTTGAGCCATTTAACATTTTGACAATGTTCTCTGTTCCCATGGAAGATATTCAACAGAAACATAAGGAGACTCTGCGGGCACAAACTGAAACACTGAGAGTGAACACGATCCGGATGACGGAGAAGGTGAAGGTTTTCCAGCTGGTTGATCGATACGCTGAGCTCACGGTCATTTCTACTGTTCGAGATCGGAGACTGGTGGAACATGAGCTGCTGGCAAGAGGCAAAGAGCACGACGAGTGGAGACAGAAACACCTTCGCGGAGAGTTGGAAAAAATCCAGACTGATCAGTTATTCCAGAGCAGCTTTTCCCGAAGTAAGTCCAAATCTGGGAATTCAGCAGCAGTGGCCGGAGTCGCAGGGATCGGGAAAACAACAATGGTTCAAAAGATTGTTTATGACTGGGCCACGGGGAGAATATACCAACAATTCCAGTTTGTATTTAGTTTCAAATTCCGGGATTTAAACTCCATTAACTGCAGAATAAACCTGATGGAACTGGTTCTGGATCAGTATCCTTACTTTAGGAATTTACTGAGAGAGGTCTGGAAGAACCCCGAGGGATTACTGTTTATATTTGATGGTTTGGATGAATTCAAGCACAAAATTGATTTTGCTGACAGTCGGAGAGATTCAGAACCCAAGCACCAGTGCCCAGATCCCGAGTGGAGGTGTGAAGTGTCTGACATTGTGTACAGTTTAATCCAGGGCAAGCTGCTCCCAGGGTGTTCAGTGCTGGTGACCACCCGCCCCACTGCTTTATATTTATTGGAAAAGGCGAAGATCAGTGTCTGGGCCGAAATCCTGGGATTTGTTGATGAGGAACGGAAGGAATATTTCCTCAGACATTTTGAAGATCAGACGGTGGCAGAAGCTGTTTTCAAACATGTGAAGGAGAATGAGATCCTGTACACCATGAGCTACAACCCCTCCTACTGCTGGATCCTCGCTCTGGCACTGGGCCCCTTCTTCACACAAAGAGTCAGGGACCCGCAGCGAATTCCCAAGACCATCACCCAACTGTACTCCTACTATATTTACAACATCCTGAAAAACCATGGCCGTGAAATTGAGAGACCCCGTGACGTGTTACTCAATGTTGGTCTGATGGCCTTCAGAGGAGTATCCCAGAGGAAGATTGTGTTTACAGATGTAGATTTGATCAAGTACAATCTGCAGCCTTCCCAGTTCCTGTCCGGGTTCCTGATGGAGCTGTTGGAGAGAGAGGATGCTGCCCGGAGCGTGGTTTACACATTCTCACACCTCACCATCCAAGAGTTTGTAGCTGCAGTCGCACAATTCCTGACTATACACCCCGGAGGTATCCTGAAATTCCTCACTGAAGCCCACAACACGACAGATGGGCGATTTGAGGTATTTCTCCGTTTTGTTGCTGGTCTCTCCTCCCCAATGACAGCTCGGGGCCTGGAGGAGTTTCTGGGTCCATTTCCTCATCAGACAACCTGCCAGGTGATTGACTGGGTGAAGGAGGAGGTTAAACGCCAGAGTGGAAACACATGGAGTGAAGAAGGTAAAAGCAGCCTCCTGAACACATTGCACTACCTGTTTGAGTCTCAGAATCGTGGACTGGCTCAGGCTGCACTGGGATCTGTGGAAACAATTTCATTTAATGGGATGATACTGACACCAATTGACTGCGCGGTCCTGTCTCATGCCATTGGACTCTGTGATACAATAAAACACCTCGACCTGCAGAACTGCCACGTTCAGTGTGAAGGAATCCAGCGGCTGGGACCCGGGCTGCACAAGTGCCAGGAGTTGAGGTAACTTGATTTATCTCTCACTCTGAACTGTGAACCTGTTCCACAGTGTTGCTTCAATGTAAAGGGATTTGGGTCAAACTGTAGTAACGAATTGTGTCAAATTTGTAGTAAATCAGATTGTGAAGAATTGTGACAAATGCCCAGGGGATCAGCCAGTAATTCCCCAAGGACGGGAGGGTTCTGTGGTTCCTTGTGAAGGGATCTTGGGGAATTCATCAGATCAGTGAACAACGACCATTGGTTTAATGGTAGTAAATCACAGGAATGGCCGTGTTTCCTGCTGCCTGTGACACGCCCATTGACAATGTTCCTTCTCACTGTTACTGACACCCAGACCGACACTGACTGCAGCAGGTGGGTCAGAGATTCACACCCCCTTCCCCTTACCGTCAGCAGACTGTCCCAGTGAGAAGGAAAGAAATACCATTGTGAGATTGTCCTCCCCTGCCCTTCCCTGTGTGTGACTATCACCATCAGTCCACCTGTGTGACTGTGCTCACTACCAGATACCCAGACCCCATGGGCGCATCTCCTCTCCCGATTGTGGGCCTCAGTTCAGATCCACCCCTCCGTTGCAATGTATTTCTGGATCATCTCATCTTGTTGGATTATCTTTTGCCATCGGTATACTGCTGTGGAACTTCTCATCCCCATCCCCATCCTCCTGTGGAACCTCTCATCCCCATTATCCTTCCTCCTGAGGGATCTCTCTTCTCCATTCCCTTCCTCATGAGGGATCTCTCTTCCCCAATCCCTTCCTCCTGCAGATTCTGTCTTCCTATCCCTTTTCCTCAGGTGGGGTCTCTTCCAACATCTCCCATCGACACATTCCCACTCACAAATCTTCCTCACTGTGGGACTTTCTCCCATCCTTCATCCCTGACCCTCCCAACCCTCTCACATCAGGAACACTTTTCTAACCATCGGGGAATGGAATAGAATATGTGGAGTTTACAGTGTCACAACGACAGACTAAATTACTGACATTCGGTGAATACCCTGGAGCTGGTCAGTGAGGGACATTGACAGTGATGGGAACTTCGATCAGTGATTTACTGAAAGGTTTAATGTTTCCTGAAATATCCGAGTGAGAGAAATTCCCTCAGACCCACGGTTTGAATCATTATGTTCATCAATTTGTCTGTTTGTGTTTAGACTTGGGGAGAATAAACTGGGAGATTCAGGAGTGAAACTGGTGTCTGCAGCTCTCAGGAACCCAGAGTGTAAAGTACAGAAACTTCAGTAAGTACCAGACTGTGGGAGATTGTGTTTACGGTCACTGGGTGCCTGACACTGAACATTAATGTGATCAGTAATTGTGTTACTGATGAACACGGGGGATTTGTACCATCTCCTGTCTCTCTGTGTCCTTCACTCTCACTCTCTCTCATCTCCAGGCTGGACAATGTCGGTCTCACAGATTCTGGTGCCGAGGATCTCGTCTCCGCTCTCAGTACAAACCCATCACTGATGGATCTGGACCTGAGTGCTAATAAACTGGGAGATTCAGGAGTGAAACTGGTGTCTGCAGCTCTGAGGAACCCGGCGTGTAAAATACAGAAACTGTGGTAGGTACAAGACTGTGGGAGATTGTGTTTACAGTCACTGGGTGTCTGACACTGAACATTAATGTGATCAGTAATTGTGTTACTGATAAACACTGGGGATTTCTACCGTCTCCTGTCTCTCTGTGTCCTTCACCCTCACTCTCTCTCATATTCAGGCTGAACCATGTCGGTCTCACAGATTCTGGTGTCGAGGATCTTGTCTCCGCTCTCAGTACAAACCCATCACTGATGGTGCTGGACCTTGTATCAAACTCGCTGACAGACCAATCTGTCCCCGCTCTCCGCCGCCTCATACTGACCCTCCCGAGTCTGGAGCGGATTGGGTGAGTGTTTGTGTGAATGTTCAATGTGATAAAATATCAGCGGATCCGCGGGTTTTCTGGTGATATTTGTCTGTGAGAGTTGTTGAAACATTAACCCCTGTTACTGACACTGTTGTGTGGTCTGTTTATTTCATCTTTATTCTCCCATCTGTTTCAGGCTGAGGAACAATGTTTTCAGTGAGGCTGGGAATCGTTTCAGTGAGACCGGGTGGAAGGAACTGGAGTCTCTGCAGGAACCCAGCCCCGGAATGATAGTGACCATGTGAATATCTGAATATGTAAACATCCCCGCTCGCGGGATGGGGACATTTTGGCCGTTTTCCCGTACGCCCCTTTAACTGCAACCCTTACCTTTAATAGACGTGCGCCAGGTATAATTCCCAACCATTCTGACCGAACTGGCTCCAGTCTTGCGCTCTGTGACCTCAGTGACGTATTTCCGCTTCTTGTCCTGCGGCGCAGCTTCTGCCCGATGTTCCCGTTCGAGACCCCTCCCACGTGAGTCCTCCACGTAGGACCCTGGGTCATTACACAGACAGGAAGATCCTCGGACCCCGTGACCCGGACAAGGTTGTCCGGGGAGAAAATCTTTTTGCTCCCTTTGCTGAGGACGGTGCACTCGGCAGTCTGGCCGATTTAATGATGTTAAATTGACAAATACCTCAAATGTGACAGTAGATCTGCAGCGATCCCGGACGTAGTCCTGAACTGTGATTTTAAAGATTATCGGTTCCCCGATGGAGACCGACTGTGAGATTATTCAATCTGTCACTGCTTTTCGCTGGTCAGTTAATTGTGTGTGACTGTGAGTGAATCGGAAGCAGTTTATTTGTTCCCATACGTCAGCAGCTCACACATTAGAACCATAGAAGATTACAGCACAGAAACAGGCCTTTTGGCCCTTCTTGGCTGTGCTGAACCATTTTTCTGCCTCGTCCCAATGACCTGCGCCTGGGCCATATCCCTCCAAACCCCTCTCATCCATGTACCTGTCCAAGTTTTTCTTAAATGTCAAAAGTGATCCCGCACTTACCACTTCATCTGGCAGATCATTCCGCACTCCCACCACTCTCTGCGTGAAGAAACCTCCCTAATGTTCTCTTTAAACTTTCCCTCTTCACCCATAACCCATGACCTGTTTGTTTTTTCTCTCCCCTAGCTTCAGTGGAAAAAGCTTGCTTTCATTCACTCTATCTATACCCATCATAATTTTATACATCTCTATCAAATCACCCCTCATTCTCCTACGCTCCAGGGAATAAAATCCTAACCTATTCAACCTTTCTCTGTAACTCAGTTTCTCAAGTCCCGGCAACATCCTTGTAAACCTTCTGTTCACTCTTTCAACCTTATTAATATCCTTCCTGTAAATAGGTGACCAAAACTGCGCACAATATTCTAAATTCGGTCTCACCAATGTCTCGTACAACCTCAGCATAACATTCCAACTGTTATACTCAATACTTTGATTTATAAAGGCCAATTTACCAAAAGCTCTCTTTACGACCCTATCTACCTGTGATGCCACTTTTAGGGAATTATGTATCTGTACTCCCAGATCCATCTGTTCTACTGCACTCCTCAGTGTCCTACCATTTACATTGAAATACCTCACACTTGTCCGCATTAAACTCCATCTGCCATTTTTCAGCCCATTCCTCCAATTGGTCCAAATCCCTCATCTAACATTGTTAAATTTACACTTGTCGTGATGAAATCAATAAACCGCTGTTACTTCCTGACTTGGTGTCGAACTTGTCTCATTTGAAGAAAAATAGTGACCTGGGGTTACAGTTGCCCCCGGTGAACTGCAATAATGGGTCTGAGCTCCTCACACTGGTACTGCAGCGTCTCAGCTCCAGGCTGAGGGATGTCAGTCTGATGGTGTCTGATCCCCAAGACCCCTTCACTAACCATTCCCATTCAGGCTGACACACGACTCCCTCACACCCCAAATACCCACACTATCCTGACCCCCACCGTCCTGCGGGATCTCCTTGTTCTCACAGAAAAAAAAGACAAAAGAGATTGGAAGCTCATATACTGATAGTGTTAGTCACAGGCTTAATGTCATTCAATAGCGTCCCATCATACAATCCCAGGGACAAACACAGGGTGAAGCTCCCCACACACCATCCCAACACACATTCTGGGACTACGACCCACACTGAAGTTCCCTCTGCTCCGTCCCGTCACACACTCCCGGGGTCAGACACAGCGTGGAGCTCCCTCCACACCGTCCCTTCACACACTCCCGGGATGAGACACAATCTCCCTCCACTCCTCCCATCACACACTCCCGGTGTCACACACAGATTGGATCTCCCTCCACACTGTCACATCACACACTCCTGGGGTCCGACACATAGTGAAGCTCCCTCGAAACCATCCCATCACACACTCCCGTGGTCAGACACAGAGTGAACCTCCCTCCACACAGTCCGATTACACATTCCCGGGGTCAGATACGGAGTGAAGCTTCCTCGAAACCATCCGATCACACACTCCCGGGGTCAGACACAGCATGGAAATGTATTGAATGAGCTGGGAGAAATCGAGGAAGAACTGTTGTGTTAAGTTCGTGAGATAGATTGGAGGTGGTTCTAAATGTCTCTTGGACATGTGAGTGAGCGGCTGTTTTAGTGTGGAAGCTTCGTTTGGTGTTTTTCTGCCAGTTTGGACGGGGTTCATTGACGGCTGCGAACAGCGTAGCACCCTGCTGTGGCTGCTGCCAACTCGCCAGGAAGCCTTCTCGCTCAAAAACCGGAGACAAACGCCATTGTTACCCCACTAACATCGGGACAACATCCCCCCCCCCCCCCCCCCTCATCTTCATGATTCTTGTTTGGTGTAGGAGCCAGAGCATCTGTTGAGACGTCTTGAACTCTCACGGCCTGGGAGGTCTTCAGGACAGATGGAGCATTTCCTGGCATTGGAATTTCTGGCGCTGAGCCAGCAAGGTACTGTTGAGTACAAACTTTTCTGGCCAGTTATCCAAACCGCTCCAGGACTTTATAACCGGCACCATCATATAGTTCTCGATTCGGGCATAGTGCCAGCATGCCGGACCAGTCTCCAGGGAGTCGCAGGCCTTCGGGGAGTTATGCAAAGGTGGCTGCCTCTCCTGCCTCGAACAATGCCCTGTTTCGGTCGGTGAAAGTGGAATGTGGGGTGCAATGTATTTTGCGTCCTGGAATTACGCTGAAAAATTGTGCGGAGGCCATGGAAGACCTGGTGGGGAAAGGTGGTATTTTGACCACCGAGAAAGAGTTCAGGAAGGCAGTGTTTTGCTGGAGAGTTGATGATGAGTTAGTGAACCGGGCTCTTAGCAGGGGGATCACGGTGGAAAACATCTTTTTACAGATGGAGCTGATGACAGCTCCCACACAACGCATCGTCCTCGGTCACGTTAAGCCTTTCATCCCCAAAGAGGATCTGCTTCCCTCACTAGCACGCTTGGGGCAAGTACGGTCAGAGATAAATGCCATCAGACACAAATTTAAGAGACGCACCCTCCGTACCGTAATCTCTTTCCGGTGACAGGTATTCATGCAGCTGGAAAAGGAGGACGAAGTTGAGGGTCGGTTTACAGTCCGGCACGAGGGGTACGCTATCAGGTACATTGGAGCTGTGAGCACCCACGGTGCCATGCGTGCGGGGAAGTGGGGCACTTTCTGAGGGACTGTCTTAACACCCGAATCCCTAGGGAGTCCACATCGGGCAACAATGCCCCAGCTACCTCTGCACCGGATTCTATTCCTGCACCTACACCTGCGCCTTCTCCTATCTCTGTCCCTATTCCTACCTCTGTTCCAGTCTCTGGTCCTACCCCTGTGGTTCAGGCGAGTGTTCCTGAGGCTACGTGCAGGGAGGTTCAGGCGAGGGATGGGGTGGAGCCTGTGCGGGGAAGGAAAGCGAGGAAGAAATCCAAACACACTCAGAATTCGGCCCCCGACACCGCAGAGCTCACACCCATTTGCCCTGAAGTGGAGCGGGAGGCTCGGGGAAGCGCACAGTCGGACGGGGTGATGGAAGCGATGAGTGCCGCCCCATCGGTGAATCCTGCACCTGTGTGCTCCTCCGGCTTGAAGAGGAGAAGGGAATGCTCCCCCAAGAGGGCGGGGAATGTAGATGCGGGGGAGTCCCAGGAAGGGGTGGGAATCCGGGTAGAGATTGGTTCAAATCCTGAATCCCCAAATGTGGCCACCAGCCCTATGGTAGGTGGTGTGATTGTGCAGGACACTAGTGCTAGGCCTGTTTGCACAATTAAGACAGACCTGGAGCCCTCCACCCAGGACTTAGTAGTAAGCGTCTCCCTGGAGGCAAGTGTATTAAACAGTATGAGCGGAGAGGAGACCAAGTTGTCTCACCGTCAGAATCAGGCTGCTGGTGGATCCTGAGGAGGGTCATATACTCTGCATATCGACCCCATCAACTAATGGGAGTCCATAGGGATTTTCCCTCCATTGTCGTCACTGTGGATAAGACAGATGTGACGGTGGAGCAGGCCGGTATGAGTGAGGTGCCCGCTGCGCAGTGTGTGTTAGAAGTGCAACCATCTATTAGAACATACGGGGAGGAGGATGAGGGATATATCTGTGGTGAGGGGTTAGAGGGAGACTCCTTTGATAGCGAGTTAATGGACATCCTCACCCTTCCTGAGAAATCCTCATTCATACATGTGGAGGAAATTAGAGATAATAATAATAATAATAACAACTTATTTATAAAGCACCTTTCATCCAGACGATGCCGTTCACACCGCATCACAACGGGATAAACTGCAAACTAGAAAATAAAAGACAAAATGCCAGTCGTAATATGTACCGCAGACTTCTGCACAGTTTTAGGTGTTGAATTCTACAGTTTAGGAGCATAGTTCCAAAAAACAAAACCCTGATCTCCATATTATTCTTTGACCTTCTACATTATCGTTTGCCTGCACTGCACTTTCTCAGCAACTGAAACACTGTTTCCCTAAACTATTCTGTTCTGCTTTTCCTTGTACAACCTCATTGCACGATGTGATGTAATTTGGATCGCATGCTGAAATGTTTTCCATTTTACCGTGGTGCATGTGACAATAATAAGCCAATTTACCTATTTATTGTTTTCAATAATACAGCGCCCCCTTGGTTGCTTTAGATTGCTATACCCGGGGGGTGGTAGTGGGGTTAAGCTCCCACGACCTATTAAATGCTCCCAGTGGTAAGCAACTGGCCGAAGTGCTGTAGTGCTCTGCGTGTATCTCCATTCTTGACCTGCTTCCTGCAGATCACTCCATTTATTGTGATGATTATGGATTCCAAATCCTAATGTGTCTCCTTTAGCTCTGTCTGACCTGCACATCATCATCACTCCAGTCAGAGTGACCTCCAGTTACTCGGTCAATTTGTCAGGAAACCTCTCTTTCAGTCACTACATCAATGCACACCGGAGTCCTCAGTGAATCCATTCCTTCTCCAGACATGCCTCAGAATCTTAGAATGCTACATTGCAGAAACAGGCCCTTCAGCCGAAATGTTAATCTGCCTCGTCCCATCAACCTGCAATTAGAACATCGCCCTCCATGTCCTTCCCATTCATGTACCAATATGGAATTCTCTTAAATGTTGAAATCCTGCCGGCATCCATCACTTTCCCAGGCACCGTGTTCCACACTGTTGCCACAGTATGAATGACGATAATCCCGTTGTTGTTCATTTTAAACATTTCACCATTCATCCTTAGCTCATGAATTCTTCTTCCAGTCTAGCTGTAACTTTATATAGCTCTATCAAATCTCCTTTCATTCTTCTGAACGCCAGGAAATAAAGACTGCACCCACAGCAATCTCTTCTGGTTCCCTTTAAGCATTTCACCATTAATTTTTAATTCATGAACTAATTCCAGTCTATACTCTTCAGAATTTTCTACAGCTCTGCCTGATCTCCTCTCATTCTCTTTCGCTCTGTGGAATGAAGTCCGATTCTATTTAATATTTTCCTACAAATCAAGTCCTCACATACGGGCAATATCCTTGTATATTTTAAATATGGTCAATGGTAGGTCATTGAAGGCCAGTTAGAAGAGTGGGCTGAAAGACGGCAGATGGAGTTTAATGCTGATAATGCTTATTAATGCTGATAAGTGTGCAGGGCTACATTTTGGTAGGAATAATCCAAATAGGAAATACATGGTAAATGGTAGGGCATTGAGGAATGCAGTAGAACAGAGTGATCCAGGAATAATGGCGCATAGTTCCCTGAAGGTGGAATCTCATGTGGATAGGGTAATGAAGAAAGCTTTTGGTATGCTGGCCTTTATAAATCAGAGCATTGAGTATAGGAGTTGGGATGTAATGTTAAAATTGTACAAAGCATCGGTGAGGCCAAATTTGGAGTATTGTGTACAGTTCTGGTCATCGAATTATAGGAAAGATGTCAACAAAATAGAGAGAGCAGTTATTTTACACTTATAGGCATTTGTTAGTCTCGTGAGACCATTCATTGGAAGGTTTGCAGGGCGTAGGCCTGGACAGGGTTGTATGGGAGACCGGCAGTTGCCCAATCTGCAAGCCATCCTCTCTCCACGCCACCGATGTTGTCCAAGGGAAGGGCACTAGGACCCAAGCAGCTTGGCCCTGGTGTCGTCGCAGAGCAATGTGTTGTTAAGTGCCTTGCTCAAGGGTACAACACAAGGTCTCAGCTGAGGTTCGAACCAGCGACCTTCGGATCACTAGATGAATGCCCTAACCACGTGCCACGCGCTAACACTATTTTAGAACTAGAGTCCTTCATATCAAACTGTGACCGATCATTATTTCAAACAGGATAATCCATGATAACCGTTCGGATATACTTTTACAGGATAAACAAGCAAAAACAACTTTAAATATATATATAGAGCCATACCAAACACACATAAATTAGAGAAATGAATTAGTAAAAATACCATAAATATGCTGAATTAAAAGGGGAAAATGAAAGACTATGGAACACGAACAGGGTATTCATTATCCCAATCGTAATATCGATAACTGATATCATTCCAAAGGCTTTACAAAATAGTATTATCAAATTAGGCCCACACGACAATGCTTGTGTAAATCTTCGAAAACCCACAATACTTTACACCTTCAGATCATTAAACCGATGCCTTATCCACTAGACCACGCGCTAACACAGAATAGAGAGAGTACAGAGGAGATTTACTGGAATGTTACCTGGGTTTCAGCATCTAAGTTACAGGGAAAGATTGAACAAGTTAGGTCTTTATTCTTTGGAGCATAGAAGGTTGAGGGGGGACTTGATAGAGGTATTTAAAATTATGAGGGTGATAGATCGAGTTGACGTGGATAGGCTTTTTTCCATTGAGAGCAGGGGTGATTCAAACAAGAGGACATGAGTTGAGAGTTAAGGGGCAAAAGTTTAGGGGTAACACGAGGGGGAGCTTCTTTACTCAAAGAGTGGTAGCTGTGTGAAACGAGCTTCCAGTAGAAGTGGTAAAGGCCCGTTCGGTATTGTCATTTAAAGTAAAATTGGATAGGTATATGGACAGGAAAAGAATGGAGGGTTTTGGGCTGAGTGCAGGTAGGTGGGACTAGGTGAGAGTAGGCGTTCGGCACGAACTAGAAGGGCCGAGATGGCCTGTTTCCGTGCTGTAATTGTTATATAGCTATATGGCTATAAGGGGTGGGAATCCGGGTAGAGGTTGGCAGATTGCCGGTAAATCCCTTGGACCAGATCTGCTGGGGTCCCCTTCGTACCTGTCTCCTGGGGAGGGTGATATAACCTGCATGCCGGACCCATCAACTAATGGCCTGCAGGGAGTCTCCGGGGATTATTCCTCCATTGTCGTAACTGTGGATAAGACTGATGCGACGGTGGAGTGGGAAGATATGAGTGAGGTACTCGCTGCGCAGTGTGGGTTACAAGTGCAGCCATCTATTAGAACATACGGGGAGGAAGATGAGGGATATATCTGTAGTGAGGGGTTAGAGGGACATCTCCAGACCGAGGGGTTAGAGGGGTTCAAGACTATCTCCTTTGATAGCGAGATAATGGAAATCCTCACCCCCCCCCCCGAGAAATCCCCATTGTTATGAATCCGCAGCAATAGAGATAAATATGAGTCGAGTTTTTCTAAAATAAACAACGACATTTATTAACCTCTACTCAAATAAACATTGAACAGTAAACGATTAACTTAAACGAATGTTAACAGCGTTATGCTTCTATAGTTATCAGACAGTCGAACTTAAAGACAATTCTCAGCAGATCCCATTTAAGCCGTAAGGTGGTAATCCAATAAGTCCAAACGATTCCTGACATATTCGAGAGGAGGGGCTTCCCAATCCACCTCTAGAACAGTCGCTGAAATAAAGACGTCTCCGCTGACACAGCTCCCAGCCGAAATGCCTTGTCCGAAGTTATGACGCAGAATACGAGTTCTCAAAGTAACTGACCTTTCTGCCGGAAGTGGTCATCACACAATACCCAAACCGTGTAAGAGTTAATAAAACGTGCGTGCCATGTACGGACGGTTCTAAACGTCAGTCACACCCGTAATGCGCCGAATGCCGCTGGTTAACGCCAATCCCTCTGGGGTTCGTTCTGATTCTTCACTCTCACTCTCTCTTCATCTCCGATGGCATAACTACCAACAGTCAGTTCACACCAAAACGAAGTACGCAACAACTGCGGTCTGCACTTATATAGCAGCTGGAACATGCTATTACGTGACATTACATCACCCCACTATCATGGGAGTTTCCTGCAGGAAACCCATAGCACCCCGGGGGCCGAGTCCGCTTGGCTCCTGGAGTGGCAGGGCGGGGTCTACATGAGTCCCCTTAGCTCCAACTCTAACCATGTGGCTATCCTGTTGGCCCCAACCTTCCAGCCAGAAATCCTAAGAGTCCAAGTGTCGTGCCCGGCCGTCTGCTCCACCTGGCTGTGCGCCTGGATGGAGTACCGCTGCATTTTATCAATGTGTATGCTCCGAGGCGCGGGGTGATGCAGGCGCCCTATTCTGTCAGCTGTCCACCTTGCTGAGTTCCATCGATCGTGGGGACTGCGTCATCCTCGGGGGAGACTTCAATAGACAATAGACAATAGGTGCAGAAGTAGACCATTCGGCCCTTCGAGCCTGCACCGCCATTTTGAGATCATGGCTGATCATCTACTATCAATACCCGGTTCCTGCCTTGTCCCCATATCCCTTGATTCCCCTATCCATCCCCTATCCGGGGTTAGGACTCAATGTATTTAAGTAAACTACTTAAGAACTTTTTAAAAGCTATTATTAATGCTTTTTGAGAGGGTGATTTTAGATGCATATCATATTTTTACTGAGTTAAGTATTGTATGTAATTAGTTTTGCTACAATAAGTGTATGGGACATTGGAAAAAATGTTGAATTTCCCCATGGGGATGAATAAAGTATCTATCTATCTATAAGATACCTATCTAGGTCCTTCTTGAAAGCATCCAGAGAATTGTCCTCCACCGCCTTCCGAGGCAGTGCATTCCAGACCCCCACAACTCACTGGGAGAAGAAGCTTTTCCTTAACTCTGTCCTAAATGACCTACCCCTTATTCTCAAACCATGCCCTCTGGTACTGGACTCTCCCAGCATCTGAAACATATTTCTTGCCTCTATCTTGTCCAATCCCTTAATAATCTTATATGTTGCAATCAGATCCCCTCTCAATCTCCTTAATTCCAGCGTGTACAAGCCCAGTCTTTCTAACCTCTCTGCATAAGACAGTCCTGACATCCCAGGAATTAACCTTGTGAATCTACGCTGCACTTCCTCTACAGCCAGGATACCCTGGAGACCAAAACTGTACACAATACTCCAGGTGTGGTCTCACCAGGGCCCTGTACAAATGCAAGAGGATTTCCTTGCTCTTGTGCTCAATTCCCTTTGTAATAAAGGCCAACATTCCATTAGCCTTCTTCACTGCCTGCTGCACTTGCTCATTCACCTTCAGTGACTGATGAACAAGGACTCCTAGATCTCTTTGTACTTCTCCCTTACCTAACTTTACACCGTTCAGATAATAATCTGCCTTCCTGTTCTTGCTCCCAAAGTGGATAACCTCACACTTATTCACATTAAACGTCATCTGCCAAGTATCTGCCCACTCACCCAGCCTATCCAAGTCACCCTGAATTCTCCTAACATTCTCATCACATGTCACACTGCCACCCAGCTTTGTATCATCAGCAAACTTGCTGATGTTATTCTCAATGCCTTCATCTAAATCGTTGACGTAAATTGTAAACAGCTGTGGTCCTAATACCCTCTGGCACCCCACTAGTCACCACCTGCCATTCCGAGAAACACCCATTCACCGTTACCCTTTGCTTTCTATCTGCCAACCAGTTTTCTATCCATGTCAATGCCTTCCCCCCGATGCCCTGAGCTTTGATTTTACCCACCAATCTTCTATGTGGGACCTTATCAAATGCCTTCTGAAAATCGAGGTACACTACATCCACTGGATCTCCCTTGTCTAACTTCCTGGTTACATCCTCGAAAAACTCCAATAGATTAGTCAAGCATGATTTACCCTTGGTAAATCCATGCTGGCTCGGCCCAATCCTATCACTGCTATCTAGATATGCCACTATTTCATCTTTAATAATGGACTCTAGCATCTTCCCCACTACTGATGTTAGGCTGACAGGTCGATAGTTCTCTGTTTTCTCCCTCCCTCCTTTCTTATAAAGTGGGATAACATTAGCCATTCTCCAATCCTCAGGAACTGATCCTGAATCTAAGGATATTTGAAAATGATTACCAATGTATCCGCAATTTCCAGGGCCACCTCCTTTAGTACCCTAGGATGCAGACCATCTGGACCTGGGGATTTGTCAGCCTTCAGTCCCATCAGTCTACTCATCACCGCTTCCTTCCTAATGTCAATCTGTTTCATTTCCTCTGTTACCCTATGTCCTTGGCCCATCCATACATCTGGGAGATTGCTTGTGTCTTCCTTAGTGAAGACAGATCTAAAGTACTTATTAAATTCTTCTGCCATTTCTCTGTTTCCCATAACAATTTCACCCAATTCATTCTTCAAGGGCCCAACATTGTTCTTAACTATCTTCTTTCTCTTCACATACCTAAAAAAGCTTTTGCTATCCTCCTTTATATTCCTGGCTAGCTTGCATTCATACCTCATTTTTTCTCCCCGTATTGTCTTTTTAGTGAAGTTCTGTTGTTCCTTAAAAATTTCCCAATCATCGGTCCTCCCACTCACCTTAGCTCTGTCATACTTCCTTTTTTTTTTAATGCTATGCAATCTCTGACTTCCTTTGCCATCCACTGTGCTCCTTCCCCCCCTTTGAATCCTTCCTGCTCCGGGGGATGAACTGATTTTGCACCTTGTGCATTATTCCCAAGAATACCTGTCATTGCTGTTCCACTGTCTTTTCTGCTAGGATATCCGTCCAGTTAACTTTGGCCAGCTCCTCCCTCATGGCTCCATAGTCTCCTTTGTTCAACTGCAACACTGACACCTCCGAGCTGCCCTTACTTCAACTGTACCCTTGAGGTGGAGGACCGCTCGGGCCTCAAACACGACCCAGCATCGGCAAAAAAAATTAAAGGAGCTGGTCGGCTCCTTTGACTTGGTGGACTGCTGGCGAAATCTTCATCCCAACTCAAGCTCGTTCTCGAGGAGATCTAGAGAGGGAGGGTTCCCTGATAGACCGCCTGTATATCTCTCGGGCTTACGACTCCCGCGGGTTGGCGTCCTCCATGCGGCCGGTGTCGTATTCGGATCATCACCTTGTGTGGATGGAATTTACTCCTCTGCACCCTCGGGTGGGATACGGGTATTGGCACTTTAACAACAGGCTGCTGGAGGACAGCCGATTCCGGGATTCATTCCGAGCGTTCTGGGCCACCTGGAGAGAGACACAGAGAGAGTTCTGCTCCCTCCGGCTGTGGTGAGATGTGGGCACATCCGGTTTTTATGTCGGGATTACACTAGGGGGTCGACAAAGAGGCGGGGCTCTGAGATTGAGTGGCTTGAGGGAGCGTTGCTTGACCTAGAGTCCAGAATTGGTCCAACCGCTGGGGACCAAATTTTATGGCAGGAATTCTGGAGAACAGGGACGCAATAAGGAATCTGCAGCTCCAGCAGTCCCGAGGGGCGTACGTGAGGTCTCGGATACAAATGCTCCAGGTTTTGGATCGTGGCTCACCTTCGTCTACTCTTTGGAGAAGTTGCAGATAGTAGAGTTACTGGCTGCTGATGGTATTGGAGTATAAAAGTTGAAATTGTTTGCTATGTAACCAAAACTATGTAGTCAGCTTTGAATTTGCTATTTGCTAGAGAATGAAATCTTAAGAATGTAGAAGACAATGGTGTGTTAATAAGAGGCAGCTAAGAGATGTGGATTATGTAGTTTGAGTTTGCTATTTGCTATGCATGTTTCCAATTTAGTAGGAGAATGAAATCTTAAGAATGTAGAAGACAATGGTGTGTTAATGAGAGGTAGCTAAGAGATGTAGATTAGAACATGATTAAGTCAATGGGTAGAAACAATAGTGGCGGATGTACGTGTGGTACGCAACTATAGTCCGATTGGATATGCTAATGCAACTAAGCCAGGAGATTGCTATAAAAAATGCTATGTCCAAGGATCGGTGGGCAATCAGCGACTAGCTCAATGACTGTCTCAGCTTTGATTTGCAAATTAAAGTTTAATACTTCTTGAAGAATCTTCTGCGTCTCCTGGTCGTTTGTGGGGCACGAAAAACCACGACGAAATTGGCGACCGCGGCAGGACCGGAAAGAGACCCGCGGAAAGGAAACGGCAGATTGGGGACGCTTCCCAGTCCTCTAGGGACCCCCACAAGGCTAACAGAATTAATGGTGCACCCAAACAAAAGGTAAGCGCTTTTTGCGACAATTTGGACTAAGAATTCTGTTGGCTTTGGGGAGGTCTTGGAGTCTCAGAAGTGTGGAACCACTACCGAAGGGTCTCTCCGGTCCAAAGAATCTGGCAGAATTGGGAGTTCACAGGAGGCTCAGAGGATTGATCAAGAACACTGCAATGAGGGTAAGTACAAATAAACTAATAAGAAGTTAAGTGAATTAAAATTCCACGTGGTGTTGGTAAGTCCCTGTGGATACCGCCTCGTATGAAACGAAGGTCTGAACGGGCAGGGAAAGGAAAAATAGAGAAAATCCCCGTGGATACCGCCTTAAGAGATAAGGGTCTGAATAAACGAGGTGCAAAGAGAAAAGTTCTGTGGATACCGCTCTGAATAGAGGTCTGTACGGGCAGAACAGAATAGGAAACAAGGACAGTCCAATATATAGTTTAAAGCGCTGGTAGATAGGCGATAGACTAGGCATAGAATTAGAGTAAATAATATTATCCAGTAAATGAACTGTGAATCTCTGAAATACCTTAAAAAGAGAGAACAACATGACAAGTAAAGGAACGGCAGTAGAGATTCTGAGCAAAAAAAATCCCGGTAAATAAATATGAGATCAGAAAAACTTCAGAAAAATGGGAAAAGAGAACCAAAAACCTGGTCATAAAATGGCCAAGAGAAGGAACGTTTGATGTAAGCTTGTGCGAAGAAATGGAGGCACTAATTAAAAAGTACAAACCAAAAGATAAATCTAAGAAAAGAGGGGCAAAAAAGAGAACGAGAAAAAACTCTTCAGAACGGAGGGAGAAAGGCTGAGGAGGACAGGTGGAATATTGATTACAAGCGAGGAAGACACTAAGGTGCTGGAGAAACAGCCTGTTAGAGAGAGAGGAAGGTACAGTGAGTAGCTGGCTTCAGCTCCGTACCCGGATGCGAAAGAAACAGAAAGCCCCCTCCCTATAATGAGGAAAGATCCGCTAAGCAGTGCCCCCTGCTGACGGGAACAGTAAACATGCAGGGAGAAGTACGAGTAAGGATCATGAGAAGTCCCTGCTACAGGTGTACAGACACGGACAGGAAGAAAGAGAAGGTGACTCATTGGAGGAGCAAGAGTTAAGTGGAGAGAGAGAGGATGCGAGAATTTGTGGGGAAGAGGTAGGAGGCAGAAGCCTAGAAGAGCAGAAGGAGGCGATAGGGGAGCGACTTGCGGAAGTAGAGAGAGAGCCAGATAAGTTACTGAGAGCGGATTGCCAGAAGAGATGCGAAAAATACTCCAGGGGCCAACCAAGTATTGAATCAAGACAGAAAGGAAGGACTCCACAGGGAGACCGAGGGAAGAGCAGAACCCCGGAGACATTTATGTGGGAGGCAGTAAAGACATACCCTGAGACAGAAGGGGAGTCAGGTGAGGAGGAGAGCCAGGGCAGGTGGGAAGAAGGAGGAAGAATGATGCCGTTGTTAGTTAAAGGATCAGGACAAGTGCAGTATATCCCTTGGGGATCCCAGGACCTAGAAGGGCTGAAAAACACTCTGCCCAATCTACATGAAGGAGCAGGGAAATGGATTAGAGCCTTTGAAGAAAAAACGGCGGGACGATTATTGGCTCTGGGAGATTTGAAGGCACTATTGATAAGGTTGATGGGAACCCCCAAATTTAACGAACTAATGGAAATGGCTGGCATAGTAAACTCGAACGACCCGAGAACTGATGGAGACGGGTTTGACAGAGTGAGGCAGAGGGTATGGCAGGCCCTCAGGAAGCTTTACGCACCCAAAGTGGACCCCAAAGCCTTAAAAGGGGATCGACTGGGAGACACTGAAAAACCAGTTGAAAAGGTGGAGACTGGAGACTGAGCAAGAGGTGGAAAATAACTTATTTATCACCACATTGTTCCGACATAGCATTTTGGATGCAATGCCTCTGCAAGTAAAATCCAAACTGGAGGAAGTGGTTGGGCTGACGTCAATGACCCCACAAGAATTTAGAGACCACGTAGTCCAGGCGGTTGAGAAATACCGGATAGACAAACGAAGGTTGGCTGAGCAGCAGGAAGAGGTGCAAAGGAAGTTAATACAAATGCAGCTCGAAGAACTCAAAAAGAAGGAAAAAGAGAAAAGCAAAAAGATGCTGCCAGCAACCACCGGTCCGCGTACAGCCATCGAACTGGAAGAAGCACCACTATATGGAGGAACCGATCATACTGTAAGACAAGGGCCAGAAAACCCCATGCCAATAATCGTCTTTGGAGGAGCATTCCCACAAATGCCCTATCAGGAACAGACTAAATTCAAACAGCCCAGACAGGACTGGAAGTCCCAAGGAGGGGGACAGAGGAGCTATGGGCAAAGGGGACCAGTGAGGAAACAGGGGAAAAGAGAGGTAGCGAGATTGTGCTGGGGATGTAATCAGCCAGGTTACATGAGAAGAGATTGTCTGTTTACACCATGGCCTGTCACACACCAGCAGGAACCGATAAGAAGGGAACTACAGTTTAGCCAAGGACCAGCCCACACAGGCCCAAGCGGACCTGTGAACCCCTATGCGAGGTATTAGGGGTGCCCCGAGAACTCGAGTGGGAAGGGACATTACCCAGTGATAACAAGGGAGGCAGATGAGGAACCCATTGTTCAGGTTATGTTAGAAGGGCAACTGACACCAATGATGATAGATACTGGAGCCACGTACACTTGTGTACAGCCACAGTATGCCCTTCTCCTTCCCATGTCAGGAAAGTTTATTAAGACGGTAGGGTTCTTAGGGAAAACACAGTTGACTCAGTGCATGGCTCCAGTGCGGTTGAGAATGGGAAATAAAGGAATTGTTTTGCCGGTGCTAGTATTTAAAGGAACTCTGATTAATTTGTTAGGCAGAGATGCCTTATTGAAACTGGAATTAAAATTAGAATGCACCAGAAATGGGCTGAGTGTGGAAAGAGCAGGGGCTCAATTGATAGTGCGAGAAGACAAGAAGGCTAATGTCTTTTGGATAGGAGACATCGCAGATCAGATTCAGGAAACCTGGGAGAAATGGAAAAAGGGCGTGCAGGCTAAATTACCCAGGGCTGTAATGCCCAAATCTGAGCTACATTGTACAGTGATTTTTGACGAGACTCAGAACAAGGAGTTAGAGGAGAGATGGCACCTGGAGGCATGTACCCAACAGCACCTGGAAGGGGAGCCTGTGATAATTGGAAAGCAAGGGGCAGCTTTACAAGTTAAGTGGAACACCTTTTTAGAAAAACCGTACAGGACACCGGAGGCTGCGCCCCACATAACGTTGTTGGTAAACAAGGGATATCAGACTAAAGACTTAGGACCCTTAGTTAAGAGTGCTGAAACCGTAACAGTGTGGAGGAAAATAATGCCAGAGGTGTGGATATCAGAAGACAACAATTGCATTAAAATAATGGTAAGTGTAGATATGATAGGGACAATGAGAGAGGTCGAAATAACTCCCCAACCACATCTGCCCTTGCTGGGAAAGGAAAGAGGCCAGCAGAAAGATAAAGGTTAGATGAGTTGCCGTCTATTCTGTGGTCACAACATGTCACGGACGTAGGGAAAATAAAAACAGCTAGTCCGGTGGAAATAAAGCTGAAAAGGGGAGCAATTCCACCCAGGAGACCACAATACCCTCTAAGACCAGAAGCAGAAGAGGGAAGAGCATCGACAGTGCAGGGGTTGCTTGAAATAGGAGTGCTTAAAAGAACAAACAGTCTATGCAATACCCCGTTGCTGCCGATCTCAAAAGCAGATAAATCTAAGTGGAGATTGGTGCATGATTTGCAAGCGGTAAATAATGTGGTAGAGGACTGGCCAGCGGTAGTCCCCAACCCACACACGCTTTTGACTAATGTTCCACCAGAAGCAAGTTACTTTTCAGTGATTGATTTGTGTTCGGCTTTCTTCAGCATTCCTCTAGCCGATCAGTGTCAGTATTTGTTTGCATTTACTTACAGAGGTGCTCAGTATACCTATACCAGAATGCCGCAAGGGTTTAAACATTCACCACACATTATTAATCAGGTATTGAAGGCAGACCAAGAGGGCATGCCATTGGAAAGTACATTGTTACAGTATGTGGATGACCTGTTGATTTGCTCCCACAGCGAGGAACAGTGTAAGCAGGACACTATAACTCTGTTAGAGATGCTAGCGCACGGAGGACATAAAGTATCCAAAAAGAAACTGCAATTTTGCACGCAGCAAGTGGAATACTTAGGCAGGGTAATTTCCAAGGGAGTGAAGGCGATAGCACCAGATCAGATTGAGGCAATAACTAAGGCCCCCAAACCCCAGACTGTAGGGCAGATGATGACGTTTTTGGGAATGGCAGGGTACAGCTCAGATTGGATAGGAGAATATGCTGAGATTGTGGCACCTTTGAGAAAGATAATGAAAGAAGCAGGACATACCAATTTGAAGAACAGCTTACAGTGGAATGGAGAGGCGGAGATAGCTTTCAATACTATTAAGCAGGAATTGCAGTCAGCACCAGCATTAGCTTTGCCTGACTACGAGAAGGTTTTTCATTTGTATGTATCCAACCGACAGGAGGGTTATGTCACAGCGGTTCTAACACAAGAAACAGGCACAGGAAAAGCAAAGCAGCCGATAGCATACTACAGTACGAGACTAGATGAGGTGGCTCAGGGGTATCCACCCTGTTATTAGGGATTGGCGGCGCTGTACTATGTATATGGAAAGGCATCATCTGTAACCCTGGGCTATCCTGTGACTCTGTACACACACCACAAAGTAGCAGAATTGCTAGAAAAGGGGAAATTTGTGCTGACGCCGGCCAGGATAGCAGCGTATCAGATGCTATTGAAATTTCCAGACATAACTATACAGAGATGCACTACCAGTAATATAGCCGATTTTGTCCCTTTGGACTATGAAGGAGAACCCCATGATTGTGTAGGGAAGACGATGGCATTTGCCAAATTGAGAGCAGATTTACGGTCAGAACCACTAGAAGATGCAGATAAAAAGGTTCTGTTCGTAGATGGCTCTTGTTATAGGGATTATGATGGAAATCACGCAGGGTTCTCGGTAGTGCAGCAGGATCAGTCAAGCTATAAGATTATTAGGATGGAGCCATGTCCCCAACCGTGTTCCGCCCAACTAGTGGAAATCAAAGCCCTGACAGCTGTGTGTGAAATGATGGAAGGTGAGAAAGTAGACATCTATACTGATTCGGCATATGCTCATGGAGTAAGCCATTTGTTCGGGGCAGTGTGGAAGCAGAGAGGTTTTAAAAAAGGTAATGGAGATCCCATACAACATTGTCAGCAAATTCTAGTCTTAATAAAAGCCATAATGAAACCTAAAGCATTGGCTATAGTAAAATGCCAGGCACATAAAAAGGGAAATGATGTAATAACAAAAGGAAATCAAGCTGCGGACGAGGCAGCCAGAAAAGCGTCTGGGTGTACATCAGCTGTCATTGCCCCCCAGGTAAGCCTAACTCCAGAACCTGAGGTAGAGGACGTAATTGAAATACAAGGTAAGGCAACTTTGGCAGAACAGACAATGTGGAGAAAAAGGGGGGCCAAGCAGAACCCGGAAGGCTTGTGGAACACGGAAGACGGTTTGTTAGTTACACCCACCCCTCTACTGACGATTCTGATTTCAGAAGCGCATGGGATGGACCATTGTGCAAGGGTGGAAGTGATAAAGAAAATAAAGAAGGATGGTTTTTGGTCACCTTATTTACAGGCTTCAGTGGACTTTGTCTTGTCACAGTGCGAGGTATGCGTACAGAATAATGTTCGGAAGGGAATTACAACCCCAATAGGTCACATTCCTGTACCTGAAGGACCATTTAAACATCTAGTGATCGATTACGTAGACATGATAAAGACAGTGAGAGGGAAAAGATACATGCTGGTAGTAATTGATCGATTTAGCAGATGGGTGGAGGCGGTACCTTCAAGAGATCAAGGGGCAAAGACAGTGGTAAAATTTCTGACAAATGAAGTGATCCCAAGGTTTAGAATACCTACAGAAGTTAGCTCAGACAATGGTTCAGCTTTTATCCAGAAAGTGGTCAAACTGGTACTACAGGCGCTGAGGATAAAGCAAAGATTTGGATGTGTATACCACCCTCAGTCGCAGGGCATGGTAGAGAGAATTAATGGAACGCTGAAAGCCAAACTAAACAAAATTTGTGCAGACACTAAACTTAATTGGGTCGATGCTTTACCGTTAGCATTGATGAGTTACCGCATGCAAACTAATCGAGTGACATGCCTGACATCGCATGAGATGCTCACTAGGAAGCTATCATACCTGTGATAGGGGTAAGCAAAAATGTTGAATGGATAAACTATATATACTACAATCAACAGAGATTCATCAACTACACTGACGATGCGCTGGAGGCCTTAGGGCAACAGCTGGATGCAACTAGCAGGGTGACGTGGCAAAACAGACAGGTACTATATTGGCTTTTGGCAGAAAAAGGGGGTGTGTGTGTAATGTTTGGAGAACAATGCTGCACTTTCATACCAAACAATACTAGCCCAGAAGGGTCTTTCACCAGAGCAATGAATAAATTAAAGAATCTGCGGACGGAGGTCAAACAGAATGCAGGATTTGAACATCAGTTCTTTGATTGGTTGGAAAGTAGACTCGGAGGATGGGGAGCATGGCTGACTAAAATCGCAATAACTGTCAGTATTATATTGTTGAGCTGTGCGCTTGTGCTGTGCTGTTTTCTTCCTTGTCTCAAATCTCTTGTAGTGCGTGCTGCAACCAAACAATTTCCAATGCTCGTGGCAATTACTGAAGCAAGCTTAGTGGAGAAAGAAACACCGAAAATGTATTGTTACAGCCTACAATACCTGCAGGATGAACAGGAGCAAAACGACAGTGTGGGAGTAGATTGTAAGGGCTGCTGAGTCTTTTTCCCTGTCTCAGGTACAAAGGGACAGGTTTTTGGCTCAGCGGCCCAGGGTAACAGGAAGAGAATACTTTGAGGTCTTGGCGCAGAAAATTATAGTTTAACCCAAGATTTGGGAATAAGTGCTTGAATTTATTGGGGCTTTTGTGCGCAGACTCTTAGTCTTTTCTCCTCTGGGTCTCAAAGGGGGGATATATTGGAGTATAAAAATTGAGATTATTTGCTGTGTAACCAAAACTATGTAGTCAGCTTTGAAACTTGCTATTTGCTATGCATGTACCCAATTTAGTAGGAGAATGAAATTTTAAGAATGTAGAAGACAACGGTGTTTTAATAAGAGGAAGCTAAAAGATGTAGATTATGTAGTCTGAGTTTGCTATTTGCTATGCTTGTACCCAATTTAGTAGGAGAATGAAATCTTAAGAATGTAGAAGACAATGGTGTGTTAATGAGAGGTAGCTAAGAGATGTAGATTAGAACATGATTAAGTCAATGGGTAGAAACAATAGTGGCGGATGTACGTGTGGTACGCAACTATAGACTGATTGCATATGCTAATGCAACTAAGCCTGGAGATTGCTATAAAACATGCTATGTCCAAGGATCGGTGGGCAATCAGCGACTAGCTCAATGACCGTTTCAGCTTTGATTTGCAAATTAAAGTTTAATACTTCTTGAAGAATCTTTTGCGTCTCCTGGTCGTTTGTGGGGCACGAGAAACCACGACAAAATTATCCAATGACAGAAATGTTCTTTCTTGTGAGTCTGGAAGAGAGATTCTCATGGTCTTTTGCTGGGGAGAGATGAGAAGCCATGAATGGAGAGAGTGGGCCCTTTTTCTTTTTTTTTTGTTTTCTTTAGTAACCCTATAGTCAAAGTAAGAATTATAAATCTTAATAATTTAATCACATATTATGTACCATTTGTTATTTCAGGTGTCACACAGACGCAAACCTATAAAACTACCAGCAACAATTGAACACACTTGGAGTCTGGTTTTGCAGTTAACAAACACTATTTTATTGGTAACTACTAATAATAGTGAACTTAAACCAGATAATCCAAGGGTTAGCAATGTTATGCATATATAGGTGTGAATACAGGTTTCCCCCGGTATCTGAAGTTAGAGCGTTCCTATGAAACCGTTTGTAAACCGAAATGTCATGAAGTGAAGAAGCAATTACCATTAATCTAAATGGGAAAAGATTTTGGACGTTCCCAGACCCAAAGAATAACCCACCAAATCATACCAAATAGCACATAAAACCTAAAATAACACTAACCTATAGTAAAAGTAGGAATGATATGATAAATATACACACTATATAAAGTAGAAATATTGAATTTACAGTGTAGTTTCACTGAAAATCGGGAAGATAGTGAACTGAAATTGATTTGAAGAGAAAAAGAATCGGCACGTGCACAGCTATGCATGTACACACATGCGTACACAACTGCCGCACAAGGCTTCACGGTCATGGTAGTCTTTTTCGGGGTAAACTCACATATGAAGGAGGCATCATCTTTATCGTAAAAGCGAAAATCCTCTTTGGTCAGCAAAAACAGGTACTAATGTAGGTCTTTCGTAACAGTGAGCTGTCGTAAAGCGAGCGTGCGAAAAACGGGGGCCACCTGTATATAAAATCCAAAACCTAGGAGGTAAACGATATAGTCTTACGATGATGTGGTAGATTCAATTTAGTTCACAAGATTTGGGGGGGGGGGGGGGGAGGAGGGAGGGAGAGGGAGATGTAATCCAAGTAAACAGGTGTTGTTGACCTTTTCCAATGCCCATCAAATCTTCCAAGTTAGCCAGACGTGACCAACTCAAAAGCACCTTTTCAAGGGAAAGTCTACCAACCAAGGCAAGGGTTAGACTCACCGGTAGATTCCACAGGGTTGCTCTTACACGCACTAACAGCCACAGATCGACTCTTTTTTATCGATCCTCAAATCCCACCCTGCTAGAAAGTCCAACTGGCAGAAACTTTCATCACTTGCCTTCGTGCGTCCGTGTGTCCTGTGAGAAAAGCAGTTCCGTGTTTAAATACCATTGTGCTGAACACCAGCTGTCCATCATGTAGCTCCGCCCCCTCTCTCTGTAAGAAGTCGCTTGCTTGTTCTGTGTCGGTAAAGGATCATTCTGACCTTGCTTAACCACAGAGAGCATAAACATTAGCTGGTCACCATAACAACCCAGCACTTCTGCAGAAATCCAACAGCGTGTCCAAAGTCAGTCTCAGTTCTCTTTGCATTTTAAAGAGATAGTCCATAGAAAGTATGAACCCCGGGGCAGATTACACAGGGGACACATCGCTCAGTATCCACACAAACGAGATTCTTCAGTTTGGCCAGACTGGGGTGGGCGGGCTATAAACCCCTCTGTTAAGCTGCCAGCAGAACTGAGAGCTACATAAGATTAGATGACTGCGTGAATCGCTTCCTACATTCACAGCAGGTGAACGGCCTCTCCCCAGTGTGAACTCAATGATGCACACTGGTTGATTTGGCTGAGAGAATCTTTTCCCAAAGTCTGAGCAGATCGGTCTCTACCTAGTGTGAAGTCGCTGGTGTGCCTTTAGGATGGATGACTGAGTGAATCCTTTCCCACAGTTTGAGCAGGTGAATGGCCTCTCTCCAGTGTGAACACGCTGATGTACCTTCAGATGGGATGACGAAGTGAATCCCTTCCCACAGTCTGAGCAGGTGAACGGCCTCTCTCCAGTGTGAACTCGCTGATGTATCTTCAGATGGGATGACGAAGCGAATCCCTTCCCACAGTCTGAGCAGGTGATTTGCCACTCTCCAGTGTGAACTCCCTGGTGTGCCTTCAGTTGAGATAACTGAGTGAATCCTTTCCCACAGTCTGAGCAGGTGAACGGCTTCTCTCCAGTGTGAATTCGCTGATGTACATTCAGTTGAGATGACTGAGCGAATCCCTTCCCACAGTTTGAGCAGGTGAATGGCCTCTCTCTGGTGTGAACTCGCTGATGTACCTTAAGCTGAGGTAATTCGGTGAATCCCTTCCCGCAGTCTGAGCAGGAGAACGGCCACTCTCCGGTGTGAACTGACCGGTGTTTCAGTAACTTATATGACAAAGTAAATCCCTTCCCACAGTCTGAGCAGGTGAATGGCCTCTCCCCAGTGTGAACTGACTGGTGTCTCAGTAAGTGAGCTGAAGAAGTGAATGCATTGCCACAGTCCGAGCACGTGAACGGCTTCTCCCCAGTGTGAACTTGTTGATGTACCTTCAGTAGAGATGACGAAGTGAATCCCTTCCCACAGTCCGAGCAGGTGAATGGCCTCTCCCCAGTGTGAATTCGCTGATGTACCTTCAGTTGAGATGACTGAGCGAATCCCTTCCCACAGTCTGAGCAGTTGAATGGCCTCTCTCCGGTGTGAACTCGTTGATGTATCTTCAGTCGAGATAATTCAGTGAATCGCTTCCCACAGTCTGAGCAGGTGAATGGCCACTCTCCGGTGTGAACTGACTGGTGTCTCAGTAACTGATATGATGAAGTGAATCCCTTCCCACAGTCTGAGCAGGTGAATGGCCTCTCCCCAGTGTGAACTGACTGGTGTCTCAGTAACTTATATGCGGAAGTGAATCCCTTTCCGCAGGCTGAGCAGTTGAATGGCCTGTCCCCAGTGTGAACTGACTGGTGTCTCAGTAACTGAGATGACTGAGTGAATCCTTTCCCACAGTCTGAGCAGGTGAACGGCCGCTCCCGAGTGTGAACTCGCTGGTGAGCCATTAGGTTAGTTGACTGAGTGAATTCTTCCCCAAAAAATTCCGCAGATGACCAGCCTCTGCCCAATGTAAACTGATTGGTGTGTCCACAGGTGGGATGACAGATTGAATCCCTTCTCACACACAGTACAGGTGAATGGCCTTGTCCCAGTGTGAACTTGCTGATGTACCCTTAGTTGAGATGACCGAGTGAATCCATTCCCACTGTCTGAGCAGATGAATGGGCTCCCCCCATGTAAACTAACAGGCGTGCCATTGGGTCAGATGATCAAGTGAATCCCTCCCGACAGTCTGAGCAGGAAGGATGATCGACTGAATCCCTTGCCGCACTTCTTAAATATCTGGATAGAGACAACAAAACTGGCGTGTTGTGTTCGAGATTCCCGTAGGCAAATTCCTTGTCATTTTTAACCTGTAAAAAGATTTACAAAATCCATCAATGGGTGCAGGACATTTCTAATGAGATCGCTTGAGTTGTCAAGGTGTCAGCTGGCATCACACTGTTACAGTGAAGAGTTGGAGAGAAATCATGTTCTAACCGGGCAGAGTGCTGGTATCCAGAATGACCATCAAATTCTCTGATGCTTTTCCTGTCTCTAAAAGAATGGGGCATTTCTGCCATCTCCGATCTGTGACCTGGCTCAGTTTGACTCTCTCCATTGGTATTATTCCCTGTTCCCACTGAGCTGCATGGGTTTCTGGCCCCACAGTAACTGAAGCACTCTCACACAAGTAGCCTGCAATCCGTTCCATGCACCCACAACTCTCAGTGTAAATAAAGTTAGCCCTGACATCCCCTCCGTATCAACTTTCAAGCACCTTAAAACTATACCCCCTCACGTTAGCCATTTCAGCCCTGGGGAAAAAGCCTCTGGCTATCCAGATGATCAGTGTCCCTCATCATCTTATACACCTGAAAAAGGCTCTAAACATAAACAAAGATATTATACATTTCTTTGAGGATTTGTTGGGAATAGACAACATTATGACAGTAGAGAGATAGGGTACAGGTAAGCAGCTTTTTCCACTGAGGATGGGTGCGATGACAACCATAGGTCATGGGTAAGTGGGGAGGTGAAAATTTAATGGGAACATTTGGAAAAGCTCTTCACTGAAATGGTCGTGAGAGTGTGGAATGAGATGCCAGAACAAGTGGTGAATATGAGCTCGGTTTCACCATTTAAAAGAAGTTTGGATGGGAGCCTGGATGGTAGGGGTATGGAGGGCGATGGTCCCGGTGCAGTTAGTTGCATTAGACAGTTTAAATGTTTGTTTGGCATTGACTGGATTGGGCAAATAGCCTGTTTCCGTACTGAACTTCTCCATGTTTCTGTGACAGAGAATCTGGCAAACTTGTTTGGAAGGGAAAAAGTAGGAGTGACAACGGAGCAGCAATGGCTGGAGTTTCTGGGAGAATTCAGGAGCTGAGTGATCGATACATCCCAAAGAAGTGGAAGCATTGTAAAGGCAGGAAGACACAATCGTGGCTGAAATGAGAAGCAAAAGCCAACATAAAAGCCAAAGAGAGGGAAATCAAAAGAGCAAAAACTATTGGAAGCTTTTAGAAACCAACAGAAGATGACTAAAAAAAAGTCAGATGAGCTCGGGGGTGAAATTATGATACTGTTGTCATTAATGAGTCTTGGTAGCACCCAACAGTCTGAGGCATTTAGAGGAACAAAATATCGGGGGCCTCAATATCTCTTGAAACCCAAGGTTTCCTGCACTAGTTACCTTTCAACATACAAACTCTACACTCTCAAAAATGTCACTTCTGAAGGCCTCCCACTTACCAAGTACTCCTTTGCCAGAAAACGGCCTATCCCAAACCACACTTGTCAGGTCCTTTTGACACCATCAAAACTGACCTTTCATCCCCTCTGTTCTGTTCCCCTAACTAACGAATCCCCTATCACCCGTTTGACTTTCCTTTGCCAGGTAATCCCTCCCTCCCCAACAGTTTCTAAAGCGGCACACCTGGCTGTTGTGTGGGATGGCAACAAGAGTACTCTGCGATGGCTATTTAATTTCATTCTCCTTCATGTCTCTCAACCAGTTTCCTGTGTCCTGCACCTTAGGTGTAACTCACCTCTCTTCATGTCATATCTATCACTCCCTCCAACTGCTGGATGATCCAAAATTCATCCATTTTCAGCTCCAACTCCTTAAAGTGCAGCTGGATACTCATCTTGTAGGTTAGGGTGTCAGGGACACTGGAGTTCTCCCCACCTTCCCACCAATGTCCCCTCTAATTTGTAATGACCAGTGTGCACATAAATCTTGTACTGTGCATTCTCTTACCCAGTGACGACATGTGCACTGTGAATTTTATAGAGAGAGGTATTCATTTTAACAGCCAGCAAATCACTGTCTGTAAGAACTGTGATCTCCTCTGGGCTCGATCCAGTTATCTGCACTCTCACACCATGTCGCAGGCCTGTAACGGGTAATGAAGGATTCTCTCACCAGTGCTTTTGCACATTGTCCATAAATGGTTTGCTTGCTAAATTATGCTTTAAAAAGTCAGATTTCCAAATATCACTCCACCTCTTCCCACTTGTAAACTCTCCAACAACTTTTGCATCACCACAATACACACAGGTAACACCAGTTTCTGTATTGTACATAACTATTTCCCCTGAACCCTCCCCTGGGTGACTGACGGTGATCAACTTAGTGATGGTAATGCCAATGAATATGAAGGGAAGGGCAGTAATCTGTCTCATTGGAGTCTGGCACATTTGTGATGTGAAAGCTACTTGTTGCCCAGGGCAAAGGTTTTTGATATTATTATCTTCCCTGAAAGAATGGGTCAAAACATGTCGTCACGGGTAGAAAAGTCGAGAACAAGTGGAGGTAGCTCAAGCAACACACACAAAATGCTGGAGGATCTCAGCAGGCCAGGCAGCATCTACGGAAAAGTGTACGAATGCTGAGTTCCTCAGGCATTTTGTGTGTGTTGCTTGGATTTCCAGCATCTGCAGATTTTCTCTTGTTAGTGATTGGAGATAGAACAAAGGTGATTTTCTCAACTGGTGATGTAAAATACCCGATTTTGTTCCCTTTCTCCGAGTTCCTAATCCTCGCATTTAGATAGCTGGAGCTCAGCTCTGTCTGAGAGATCCATCGGCTCCCATTCCCTCATCAGCCGGAAGCTCCCTGGGGCCCGTAGGGCTGAGAGAGAGGGAAGAGAGCAGGACTATCCCGGGATTACGGGTCACGCTGTGCGGAGTTCACAGGAATTGTCCCGAAATCGCTGTTTAAGACAGTCGCCCCGAAATATTCGCTTACCTGCGTCCGATCCGGCAGCCGTTTTCCAGAGGCCTTTTGTGAACTGCGCGCATGCGTAATATTCGTATACGTCATCAACATTGACGCCTGCGCATATGATCGATGTTTCAGCGCTGGCGAAATTTTTAAACAATTCCTGCAAGCACCGCTTCTATGTCCATACCTCAGTTTTTTTTTGTATATAGAAAACTCAGCGGGCGTTTTAACGCAGAAAGCGGCTCACATAAACAATATACTCAATATCAAAGTGTATCTAATGCCAAAGTACAATCCTCTTACAAATGCAGATATAAAACACAGGAGATTCTGCAGTTGCTGGAAATACAGAGACGCACACACACACAAAATGCTGGAGGAACTCTGCAGTTCATGCAGCAGCTAAACAGAGGAATACATGGTCTAGACGTGCTGAAGGAGCCCGCTACACGTTGTCTATTTATTCCTCTCCACATTTGCTGCCTGATCTGTCGATTTCCTCCAGTGTTTTGCATTTTTTTCAATCAATTTCCGAATGTTTCCGATCTCTCATCTGTAGGCACATCCTGCTGGCCTGATTCCTCTTTCTCTTTCTCCTCTTAAACTCTAGACCCCCGTCTCTTTCCGGAGCCCCCAAAACCCTGACTCAGGCTGGCAACTCTTTGGTTTCTGACTCTGCTCCATCGAAGATTCACTCACTAGTCTGCGGTCAGACTTTAGAGGCGCATTGCAATAACCCAGCTGTCTGAAGCACGTCCTCTGAAATGAGTGAAAATGTTACAATGACGTTCAAAGAGCAGTGAAGAAGGAGTTTAATATTCTGATATGGGACAGAAACATGGGCAGGAACCAGATCGGCCGAGTGGCCACTCTAGTGTACATTGTGAGTGTGGTAGAGACAGTAAGTACCTGAGACACGGGATTTGATACAGACCTGATTTATCTTTCACAGATCCACAATATTAAACACCAGTCTAGTTTAAGGCTAACATCAGCAGAACAGACTCCTCCAATGCTCAGTGACCAGGGTTCAGTCCTGGGTGCGATGAGCAGCCGCAAGAACAGCAGAATCTGACAGTAACAGTCCCTCATGAACCTGCAGCTGCCTTCAGGTCACCGTGATGGTTAAACATTTAACACGGAGCTGATTTGAACTTCCTCCCTGATGTGAAGTTGCTGGTGTTGCAGCATCTGGGATGATTGAGTAAAACTCTTTGCTCACTCCGGACAGAGTGATAGCTGTGTGGAATGAGAGTGATAGCTGTGTGGAATGAGAGTGATAGCTGTGTGGAATTGAGAGTGATAGCTCCGTGGAATGAGCTTCCTGTAGAAGTAGTAGAGGCCAGTTCAGTTGTGTCATTTAAGGTAAAATTGGATAGGTATATGGACAGGAAAGGAGTGGAGGGTTATGGGCTGAGTGCGGGGTAGGTGGGACTAGGTGAGATTAAGAGTTCGGCACCTACTAGGCCTGTTTCCGTGCTGTGATTGTTATATGGTTATATGGTTAAATGTGGCCTCTATTTATTGTGAACTCACCGAAGCATCACAAGGTGGGTTAACTGAATGAGTCTCTTCGCACACACGGAGCAGGTGAACGGCCGCTTCCCAGTGCGAAGTTGCTGGACTTTTGGAAATAGTGAAGGATGTTGTCACGCTGCATAAATCGCAGGGTCAAACAGTTAAACAAAGCTGGGAATTATATTAACGAGAGAGAGAGAGAGAGAGAGAGAGAGAGAGATGAGAGAGGAGAGGAGAGAGAGAGAGAGAGAGAGAGAGAGAGAGAGAGAGAGAGAGAGAGAGAGAGAGAGAGAGAGAGAGAGAGAGAGAGAGAGAGAGAGAGAGAGAGAGAGAGAGAAACACTAAAATTGTAGAACTTACAGGATACTGGATAACTCGGAATGACTCGGCCAGAAATTCATTCGGCGAGCATCAGGCCGACCGAGCCCCGAGGGATTAGCACCGCTCCTTTAGATATACTCCAGGGCAGGGAAGGAATCCGAGCCCAGACTCGGGACAAGTTTACAGGTAACCAGTCTGATGAGAGGCGAAAGTCCAAGGGACTGAATTGGATTCCTGCTAAGTTTGAAGTACTTAAATTATCCTTAGAAGAGAGAAGATGTGGGGAATCTGCAGGAATGATATGAGAATTTGGAAGGCAGAGTCAGAGTGGGTGTAAGGACTGTGGACGGTCGGTACCGGAAGAATACAGTGAATGTGTCTCGAAGAATCTGACCGGGAATCAAAACACATTCCACACAGAGGATGGAGATGTGGGGACGAGGCTCGATTTGCATTCACTGGGAAAATTGCGATATATTTGAACAAGGTTGTTAAAAAAATCGCTTCTTAGTGACATGGCAGAATCTTTCAGTGCAGCAGAAGATGCATAAACTGATGCAACGGCGGCAGTTACTGACTTCCAAAAGCTGCTGGATAATCGGGTTGCCATGGAGATTTGATATCGTGCAATAACGGTGAGCGCGACTCTGCAGAATCAAGCCCTGAAATGTTGCTGCTTCTCCGGACCGGTGAAGGATTCACACTGGACTTCCTCAGATGTCAGTAGCATTTCCAAATTTTTATAATCACTAATGGAGAGCGGGAAAACTTTGGGAGGACATAACCACGAGATACAGGAAGGTTAATGGGAAATATAGCAGGTGAAATAAAATACTGAAGATCGTGACTCCCGATAATAAAACACGCCTCTTGTACGACACTCACTCACTGACTACGCGTGTCTCCAAGTAGCTACAGATACTGACCTTCGGAATCTCTCAGCCCCCACAGACAACACAACTCCTCTTCTATACTGCCCCGGCAACATACACATCACATCTTCCCCGTTCTCTAAAAATTCATCCCGCCTTACATGTATCGGGATTTAAACTTTTACGTTGTCCCTACTTGGCCCCGGATCGGAAGCCACACATGCCTCTCCCTCTGCTCCTCTCGCCGCCCCTCACCACCGAGAACTATTTTATCAATATGGGAGGGATATGGTCCGGAGGAACCAGGGATATTTTGGATCCTGTACCTTAATTCAGAATTCCAAAGGACGTTCCGGACAGTACTGGGCCGTCAGATGCCGGCCATGGTGGGACGGGATTTGCCGCACCCTCGGGTGGGCGGTAGAGTATTCTCAGCTCTCTGTTTTTCCCTTTGCAGTTTTTGTAATCCTCTGCTTAGCTACTGCCTGAACTGCAGAGTTCCTCCAGCATTTTGTGTGTGTGCGTCTCTGTATTTCCAGCAACTGCAGAATCTCCTGTGTTTTATATCTGCCTTTGTGGATTGGACTTGGGCATTAGATACACTTTGAGATTGAGTATATTGAGTATAGGAGCCGCTTTCTGCGTTAAAACAGCTGATGAGTTTTCTATATACAAAAAACCCTGAGGTTTGGAGATGGAACCGGCGCTTGCAGAAACTTTTAATGGCACCATGATTACCAGTGATGCCCTACATTAAACATTTCGCCGGCGCTGAAGCATCGATCATATGCGCAGGCGTCACAAAAGGCCTCGGGAGCGCGGCTGCTGGATCGGACACAGGTAAGCGATTACATCCGGGCGACTGTCCTAAACACCGACTGAGGGGCAATTGCTGTGACCTTCCGACACTGCACCCCACAATCCCGGGACAGTCCTGCTCACCTCCCTGTATCTCAGCCCCACGATCCGTACACGGTCCCCGGGGAGCTTCCGGCTGAATCGGGAATGGGAACCGATGGATCTCTCAGACAGAGCTGAGCTCCTTCTATCTAAATGCAAGGATTAGGAACTCGGAGAAAGGGAACAAAATCGGGTCTTTTACATCACCAGTTGAGAAAATCACCTTTGTTCCACTTCCAATCACAAACGAGAAAATCTGCAGATGCTGGAAATCCAAGCAACACACACAAAATACCGGAGGAACTCAGTAATAGTACTCTTTTCCATAGATGCTGCCTGGCCTGCTGAGTTCCTCCAGCATTTTGTGTGTGTTGCTTGAGCTACCTCCTTTTGTTCTCGACTTTTCTACCCGTGACGACATGTTTTGACCCATTCTCCCTGGGAAATTAATGATATCAAACACCTTTGTCCTGGGCAACAAGCAGCTTTCACATAACAAATGTGCCAGACTCCAATGAGACAGACTACTGCCCTTCCCTTCATATTCATTGGCATTGCCATCACTGAGTTCACCACCATCTGTCACTTGGGGGAGGGTTCAGGGGATATATTTATGTAGAATACGGAAACTTGTGTTACCTGTGTTTGTTGCTGGAGAATTTTCAGGTGTGAAGAAGTGGAGTGATATTTGGAAAATGCAACTTTTTAAAGCGTAACTTAGCAAGCAAACCACATATAGACAATGTGCAAATCCTTCATTACCCATTACAGGCCTGCTACGTAGGTTCTGTGAGAGGGCAGATGAACTCCATCGAACCCAGAGGAGATCCAAGTTCTTACCTCTCCAGATAAAATTCACTGTGCACATGTTGTCACTGGGTAAAAGAATGCACAGTACAAGATTTATGTGCACACTGGTCATTACAAATTAGAGGGGACATTGGTGGGAAGGTGGGGCGACCTCCAGTGTCCCTGATGCCCTCACCTACAAGATGTGTGTCCAGCTGCAATTTAAGGAGTTGGAGCTAGAAATTGATGAATTCTGGATCATCCGGGAGTTGGAGGGGGTGATAGTTATGACATGAAGAGAGGTGAGTTACACCCAAGGTGCAGAACACAGGAAACTGGTTGAGAGACATGAAGGGGAATAAAGTTAAATAGCCATTCCAGAGTACTCTTGTTGCCATCTCATACAACAACAGATAGACCACTTTAGAAACTGTTGGGGGGATTACCTGGCAGAGGAATGTCAAATGGTTGATAGGGGATTTGTTAGTTTGGGAATTAAGACTAGCAGAGATCTAATATCCTAGTGGTAAGGCTTGCTGTTTCTAGTGTGTGATGAAACTAAATTTGCAGGGGGGAATGGGAGTCAGAATGCCAGAACGGATAGTGAAGTGGGTGAAATGAATTGACTTATATCATTCATATACATGAGGAGTAGAAAGCTTGATATTACTTCTCCATCTAAATGTGCAATGTGTAATTTACAATAAATTGTTTGTACATAGGACAGTCATTATGACAGAAACACAACTGTATCAGCATAAATTAACTTGTTGGCCTGGTGGAAGGAGCTGTCCAGGAGCCTGAGTGTCTGGCTTTTATGCTGCAGTAGCGTTTCCCGGTTGGTAGAAGCTGAAACACTGTGTGGTTGGGGTGACTTGGCATCGCAGAGTACTCTGGTGCCCATCCCCCCAAAACAACAGGTGGACCATTTTAGAAGCTGTTGGGGGGGATTACCTGGTAGAGGAAAGGGATTTGTTAGGGGAACAGAAGAAGAGGGGATTAATATCCTAGTGGTAAGGGTTGCTAGTGGTAGGGTGGGGGGTGAGGAGTAATGTGGTTAAAATAAGTTGTGGGGGAATGGGAGCCAGAATGACCGAACAGATGGTGGAGAGGGTGAATTGAATTGAATTGACTTTATGACATCGAGTAGAAACGTTTACTTTACGTCTCCATCTAAATGTGCAATGTGTAATATATAGTCATTTATGATAAATAGTTTGTACATAGGACAGTTAATATAATATACAAATGCAATTGTATCAGATAGATAGATAGATAGATAGATAGATAGATAGATAGATAGATAGATAGATAGATAGATAGATAGATAGATAGATACTTTATTCATCCCCATGGGGAAATTCAACTTTTTTCCAATGTCCCATACACTTGTTGTAGCAAAACTAATTACATACAATACTTAACTCAGTAAAAAATATGATATGCATCTAAATCACTATCTCAAAAAGCATTAATAATAGCTTTTAAAAAGTTCTTAAGTCCTGGCGGTAGAATTGTAAACCCTAATGGCATTGGGGAGTATTGACCTCTTCATCCTGTCTGAGGAGCATTGCATCGATAGTAACCTGTCGCTGAAACTGCTTCTCTGTCTCTGGATGGTGCTATGTAGAGGATGTTCAGAGTTATCCATAATTGACCGTAGCCTACTCAGCGCCCTTCGCTCAGCTACCGATGTTAAACTCTCCAGTACTTTGCCCACGACAGAACCCGCCTTCCTTACCAGCTTATTAAGACGTGAAGCGTCCCTTTTCTTAATGCTTCCTCCCCAACACGCCACCACAAAGAAGAGGGCGCTATCCACAACTGACCTATAGAACATATTCAGCATCTCACTACAGACATTGAATGACGCCAACCTTCTTAGGAAGTACAGTCGACTCTGTGCCTTCCTGCACAAGGCATCTGTGTTGGCAGTCCAGTCTAGCTTCTCGTCTAAATGTACTCCCAGATACTTGTAGGTCTTAATCTGCTCCACACATTCTCCATTAATGATCACTGGCTCCATATGAGGCCTAGATCTCCTAAAGTCCACCACCATCTCCTTGGTCTTGGTGATATTGAGACGCAGGTAGTTTGAGTTGCACCATATCACAAAGTCCTGTATCAGTTTCCTATACTCCTCCTCCTGTCCATTCCTGACACACCCCACTATGGCCGTGTCATCAGCGAACTTCTGCACATGGCAGGACTCCGAGTTATATTGGAAGTCTGATGTGTACAGGGTGAACAGGACCGGAGAGAGTACGGTTCCCTGCGGCGCCCCTGTGCTGCTGACCACCGTGTCAGACCTACAGTCTCCCAACCGCACATACTGAGGTCTATCTGTCAAGTAGTCCACTATCCAATCCACCATGTGAGAGTCTACTCCCATCTCCGTTAGTTTGTGCCTTAAGATCATTGGGCTGGATGGTGTTAAAGGCACTAGAGAAGTCAAGGAATGTAATCCTCACAGCACAACTGACCCCCTCTAGGTGAGAGAGTGATTTGTGCAGCAAATACGTGATAGCATCCTCCACTCCCACCTTCTCCTTATACGCAAACTGAAGAGGATCCTGAATCAGCATGAATTAATCAGTCTGATGACCTGGTAGAAGATGATGTCCCGGAGCCTGTTGGTCCTTTTGCTGTAGTACCGTTTCCTGGATGGTAGCAGTAGGAACAGTTTGTGGTTGTGGTGAATTTTGTCCCCGATATCCTTTGTGCCCTTTTTACACACCTGTCTCTGTAAATGTCCTGAATAATGTGAAGTTCACGTCTACAGATGTGCTGGGCTGTCCGCACCACTCTCTGCAGGTTCCTGCAATTAAGGGAAGTACAGTTCCCATACTAGGCAGTGATGCAGCCAGTCAGGGTGCTCTCAATTGTGTTCCTGTAGGAAGTTCTTAGTATCTGGGACCCCATCCCAAACTTCTTCAGCCATCTGAGGTGAAAGAGGTGCTGTTGTGCTTTTTTCACAACACAGCTGGTACGTACACATGAGGAAATCTGCAGATGCTGGGAATTCAAGCAACACACACAAAATGCTGGTGGAACACAGCAGGCCAGGCAGCATCTATAGGGAGAAGCACTGTCGACGTTTCTGGCCGAGACCCTTCGTCAGGGCACCATGTGATATCCTCGGTGGTGTTTATGCCAAGGAACTTAAAGCTCCTCACCTTCTTAACCACAGACTGATTAATGTCAATAGGGGTTAGCCTGTCTCCATTCCTTCTGTTGTCCAAAATCAGCTCCTTTATTTTTGTGACAGTGAGGGAGAGTTTGTTTTCTTGACACCAGTCAGATGTTGTTCAGACCTCAGATAGAGTCAGCAATCAAATGGTTGAGCATGGTGTGATGAATGTGCTGAGCTGTGTATATCACAATGCAAGACCCAACAGTCTGTGGGATTTAGAGGAACAAATTTGTAGAGAGATCGCAGACCATGCCAATAAACAAAGGTTGATTCACTAAGTGATTTTAACTTTCCATATATTGACTGGGACTCCCATACTGTAAAAGGACTAGATGGGATCGAGTTTGTCAAATGTTTCCTTAGTCAGTACGTAGAATTCTGAACGTAGAAGTGTGCAATAAGCTGTTAGGAAATGATCCAGGGCTGGTGAAAGAATTTAGTGATTATAGTGCCATGAGATTCAAAGGAAATATGGAAAAAGAAAGGTCTGGACCATGGGTTGAGATTCTAAATTGGGGGAAGGTCAATTTTGATGGTATCAGAAAGGATTTGACAAGTGTGGTTTGGGACAGGCTGTTTCCTGGCAACGGAGTACTTTGTAAGTGGGAGGCCTTCAAAAGTGAAATTTTGGGGGTGCAGGGTTTGCATGTGCCTACCAAAATAAAAACTGAAAATTTCCAGCTGCAGGGAACCTTGCTTTTAATGAGATATAGAGGCGCCGGATATTTTGTTCCTCTAAAAACCTCAGACTGTTGGGTGCTACCAAGACCCATTAATGACTACAATATCATGATTTCACGCACTGAGCTCACCTGAGTTTTTTTTAGTTGTCTGCTGTTGGTTTCGAAAAGTTTCCCTATAGTTTTTGCTCTATTATGTGCCCTCTCTCTGGCTTTTATGGTGGCTTTGGCTTCTCATTTTAGCCACGGTTGTGTCCTCCTGTCTTTCTAATATTTCCACTTCTGTGGAATTGCTCAGTTCCCGAATTGCTCCCAGACACTCCAGCCATTGTTGCTCCGTTGTCACTCCTATCTTTCCCTTCCAAACAAGTTTGGCCAGCATCTCTGTCACAGAAACATGGAGAAGTTCAGTACGGAAATGGGCTATTTGGCCCATCTAGTCAATGGTAAAAAAATATTTAAGCTGTCTAATGCAACCACCTGCACTGGGACCATCACCCTCCATACCCCTACCATTCAGGGTCCCATCCAAACTTCCTTTAAGTGGTGAAACCGAGCTCATATTCACCACTTGTGCTGGCATCTCATTCCACACCCCCACAACCATTTCAGTAAAGAGCTTTTCCAAATGTTCCCGTTAAATTTTCACCTTCCCCACTGATCCATGACCTCTGGTTGTCATCCCACCCAACCTCAGTGGAAAAAGCTGCTTGACTTTACCCTATCTATACTCTCATAATTTTCTATACTTCTAACAAATCCTCAATCCAATGTATAATTTCCTTCTTTATGTTTAGAGCCTTTTTTAGGTGTATAAAATGATGAGGGGCATTGAGCGTGTGGATAGCCAGAGGTTTTGTCCCAGGGTTGAAATGGCTAACATGAGGGGGCATAGTTTGAAGGTGCTAGGAACTAGATACTGAGGGATGTCAGGGGTAAGATTTTTACACAGAGAGTGGTGCGTGCGTGGAATGCACTGCCAGCAGCGGTGGTCCAGACAGATACAATGGGGTCTTTTAACAGCCTCTTAGATAGGCACATGGAGCTTAGATAAACAGAGGGCTGTGTGCTAGGGAAATTCTAGACAGTTACTAGAGTAGGTTACATGGTTGGCACAACATTTTAGGCTGAATGGCCTGGAATATACTGTAGATTTCTATCTTCTATTTTGAACAGTGAAGTAACTACTCTTCTTTAATCTGTACAGGGTCCACGATTTTAATTCCACTTTTCCACACTCCCATGGACTCTTTGATCATCTCCTGAGTAAACAGAGATGTAAAAATATTTAAGATTTAAGATCTCCCCTTTCTGCTTTGTTTCCACACGTGGATTGCCATTCCGGTCTTCCAGAGGACCAACTTTGTGCCTTGCAATCCTTTTGCTCTTAATCTCTCTCTAGAATCTCCGAGAATTATCCTTCATCTTTTCTGTGAGGGCAACCTTATGCCTTCTTTTAGCCATACTGGTTTATTTCTTATGTGTTCTCTTGCAGTTCTTATACTCCATAAGATTCTGCCTGCCTCTCCCTTTGCCATAAAGCAGCCTGTCCCAATCGACAGTTGCCAGATCCTAGTATCTTAATTCCAGGTGTTGATCCATGCCCTGAACACATCCACCTTTCCTACAATGCTCCTTGTATTGAAATATACAGTGATCAGCATATTCACTGCACCATGCTCAACTTTTTCATTCCTGACTTTGAGGACTGAACAACAACTATCTCCACAAACACTCCACTCTCTGTTCAGTTATTCAGGCTCCCATTCCCCCTGCCATTTTCGTTTAACCCCCAACCTTTACCCCTACTTCCCAGCATTCAGCTCTATCACCCCTTTGGCTTTCCTCTCCCAGATCAATAAAAAGGAGGTGCATACCAGGTACAGGCAGATAGGAACAAATGGGGTCCTTATGAAATACAGGAAATTCAAGTGAACACTTATGAAAGAAATAAAAGAAGGCATGAGGTTGCCCCAGCAGATGAGGTGAAGGAGAATCCTCAGGGATACTGCAGATATGTTAAAAGCAAAAGGATTGGAAGGGAAAAATTAATCCTCTGCAAGATCAGAATGGTAATCCATATGAGGAAACAAAATAGATGGGGAGGTCAAGGCAGTAGATGTTGTCTACATGGACTTCCGCAAGGCACTTGACAAAGGGTCATATGGGAGGTTGGTCAAGAAGGTTCAGTCATTCGGAATTCAAGATGAGATAGTAAATTGGATGATCAAATCTTGGCAACTCAAGTAATCTCTGTTGAAATGTTGTCCTACATCCATTGATGTATTTTGTAAATCTTTTTACAGGTTAAAAATGAGAAGGAATTTCTCTCCAGGGATCTCAAACACGGCATGCCAGTTTTGCTGTCTCTGTCCAGATATTTAAGAAGTGGAGCGAAGGATCCAATCGACCATCCTTCCTGCTCAGACTGTAGGGAGGTATTCACTCGTGCATTTGACCAACTGGCATGCCAGTCATTTTTCACAGGAAAAAGGCCATTCACCTGCTCAGACGGTGGAAATGGATTCACTCGGTCATCTCAACTGAAGGTAAGTTCACACTGGGCAAGGCCATTCACCTGTTCTCTGTGTGAGAAAGGATTCAGTCAGTCTTCTCACGTGTGGACACAACAGTCTGTTCACACCAGGCAGAGGCTGTCATCTGCTGAATTTCTGGGAAAGGATTCACTCAGTCATCTGACCTAATGGCACACCAGTGAGTTCACACTGGGGAAAAGCCGTTCACTTGCTCAGTCTGCGGGAAGGGATTCACACAGTCATCCAATCTGCAGAGTCATCAGTGAGTTCGCACTGGGGAGAAGCCGTTCACCTGCTCAGAATGTGGGACGAGATTCACTCACTCATCCACCATACAGAGTCACCAGCAAGTTCACACTGGGGAGAAGCCATTCACCTGTGAGACTGTGGGACGAGATTCATTCATTCATCCACCCGACAGAGTCACCAGCAAGTTCACACTGGGGAGAAGCCATTCACCTGCTCAGTCTGTGGGAAGGCATTCACTCAGTCATCCACTCTGCAGAGTCATCAGCGAGTTCACACTGGGGAGAGGCCGTTCACCTGCTCAGTCTGTGGGAAGGGATTCACTCAGTCATCCACTCTGCAGAGTCATCAGCGAGTTCGCACTGGGGAGAAGCCATTCACACTGTAATCCACCCTACAGATACACCAGTGAGTTCACACTGGAGAGAGGCCATTCACCTGCTCAGAATGTGGGACGAGATTCACTCATTCATCCACCCGACAGAGTCACCAGCAAGTTCACACTGAGGAGAAGCCATTCACCTGCTCAGAATGTGGGAAGGGATTCACTAAATCATCGCATCTGAAGGTACATCAGCAAGTTCATGCCGGAGACAGGCCGTTCACCTGCTCAGACTGTGGGAAGACATTCACTCAGTCATCCCATCTACAGAGACATCAGCGAGTTCACACTGGAGAGAGCCCATTCACCTGCTCAGAATGTGGGAAAGGATTCACACAGTCACCCCAATTACTGACACACCAGTCAGTTCCCATTGGGATGTGGCCGTTGTTATGATTCCCTAGGTTTTGTTTGCCGTGGACTGTCATTTTAAGAGAGAGAGAGATTAAGAAGGTGAATCAGTCTGACTTGCAGCTTGTTTACATCGCTCGCAGCTTGTTTAGTTTTAACCGAGGACACAGACACTCAGAGTCAGACGGAGACGAAGAAGGAAAAATGGAAAGATCAAAACAAGGGAAGTGGCGGCCAAGGGTCACTGATCGCAACTTTCCTATGCCCACAAGGGTGGGTTAATTATCGATTCAGCGTACTCAAATGTGTGGTTGTCACCTCGTTTGATCCGTAGGAGTGGATGTGATTTGGAGTATCCTGTGAAGACCACTGATGTATTAACCCTTACCTGGGTGTGGTGTGGTAATTCACTTGAAGACGATACCCCTTGTGACAAGTCACTTTCCGTGATAATTCGTATGTGGATTTGTAATGATAACGGATAAAATTTACAGCAACTGTTGTCTTGTTTTACCACCATGAAACCCGAGGAATTCGACATAATTGCCTTCTCTCAACATTTACGCTGGATTACAAATATCTCTCTCATCACCTATTCCATGGTTGAACTGAACTTTCATACATTGCCATCTCAAGACTCCAAGTCTTGTTTCTCTCGAGCTCAATAGTTTTGGAGTTATATTTGCACATATATATACACACAACAATGTTAACTTTTGTTTACCTTGCTTGTTTCTATATTATAAGTAGATTCTAATAAAGATAGTTTTAACTTCAAAAACAGACCCCAGGTGTAGTCTATTGCTGCTGGTTCATTTCTAAAGCGTTATGATTCATAACAAAATTGGGCCTGCGTCCGAGATATTAACAGATTTGGGGGCATTGTCATTAATTATCGATTTCATTGAGGAAGTCCCTCTGATTTATTTGTGTGTGGAAAATCAGCAGCAATGGATGTTGATAGATGTCAGGAAGCGCCAACCTCTGAGGTAATAGAGGACGCCAGAAGGATTGAGTTGTTGAGTCTTGCTAGAAGGTTAAAACTTGCTAAGGTGAAATCGACAATAAGGAAGGCACAGATGCAGAGGATAATAGCTAAACATTATGTATCTGAGGGACTGTTTAAAGTGGAGGCGTTTCCTGAAAGTAAACCTCGTTAGCTTGAGCTGCAGAACAGGTGAGAAAAAATAAAGATGGAGGCTGCGGAAGGCAGAGGCAGTTTGAGGCTAGAGAGGCAGAAAAACAGGGAGGAAGCAGAAAGACAGAGGCTGTTTGAGCTGGAAAAGATAGAGAGATTGCAGCAAAGGGGTCTAGCGTTAGACTCTGGTGATAAGTTTAAGGCCAGTCAGGAAGTTAAATTGGTACCTCCATTTGACGAGGCAGAGGTTGATATATACTTTCAGCATTTTGAGAAGGTTGCTCAGAGTTTAAAGTGGCCAAAAGAGGGTTAGCCTATTCTGTTACAAAGTGTAATTAAGGGGAAGGCCCAGCAAGCCTATTCTGCTTTGACAGTTGATGAAACAGCTGATTATGACCTAGTGATACAGTCTGTGCTCAAAGCTTACGAGTTGGTCCCAGAATCATACAGACAAAAGTTTGGAAATTTGAGGGAATCTGTGAAACAGAATTATATGGAACTTGCTTATGAGAAGTTTGTGTGTTTTGACTGCCGGTACACATATAAAAATATAAATGACGATTGTACCAGCTTGAAAGTGTTGCTTTTAATTGAAGAATTCAAAGGGTGCATTCGTGATGACATAAAGACCTATTTAGATGAAAAGGATGCTGCCAATTTGCAGGAGTCTGATAGAATAGCAGGTGAGTTTGTTTCTACTCATAAGGTTAAGATTATCTCGAATAAGAGATTCCAAAAGAGTAGCAGGGATCACCAGGGTAAACCAGAAATTAAAGCTGGACTTGTGACAATAGTAAGGATGAAGGGAAGCAGTTGAAGGAGAAATATTCTGGTCTCACTTGTTGCTATTGTAAGAAAGCTGGTTATATTATGGCTAATTGTTCCATCCTGAAGAAGAAAAAGGAAAAGGAGTCAGTCCCAAATGCCTGTGTTCAGTATGTTGAAGCACCTATCAACCCACAGGGTTCTGAACATTCTGTTTCAAGCTCAGTTAAGGTCTGAGAGGTCTGACTGTGTTAAGAAGGGAATCGATCATTTTATGTCAGATGGGTTTGTATTATTAAAGGAAGGGTCAACCCTGGTACCAGTGAAAATTCTAGGAGTTACTGGGGCTTCTCAGTCACTTATATCAGACAGCGTTCTAAAGTTTGGTGATGAGACTAACACTGGTGAGGTAAATCTTATTAAAGTCATTGGGGGCGACATGGTTTCCGTGCCATTGCACAAGGTAACTTTACTGTCAGGGTTGGTTTCAGGACCTGTTAAGATCGGATTATGCTCCAGTTTACCAGAGGAAGATGTTATTTTGCTGTTAGTGAATGACCTGGCAGATGGTAAAGTTGTTCCTGCAGTGCAGTTAAGAATTAACCCAAACACTGACGACCCACAGATGGATTTTACCATTTATCCTTCCTGCGCAGGAACTCGAAGTATGGCTAAAATGTCTTCCGACGCAGACGAGTTAATCGCAGAACAGAACCAAGACCCTGAGTTTGAAGCTTTAAAAGAAACAGCTTTCTCAGATGATGAGATTAAGAAAGTGCCAGTAGGATATTATCTCAAGGATGGAGTGATAATGAGGAAGTGGAGGCCACCTGCTATACCAGCGAGTGAGGCATGGGCAATTGGTCACCAAGGTGTAGTTCCTAAAGTTTATAGGACTGAAATTTTAACTTTGGCCCACAGTCTGCCCTCAGGTGGCCATTTTGGAGTGAATAAAACTGTAAGGATTATGTAATAATTCTATTGGCCTAATCTGAGGAAAGATGTTGTGACCTTTTGCAGAACCTGTCACATTGGTCAAGTTGTCGGTAAACCTAATCAGGTCTCCACAGTGCCCCACTGCAGTCTATATATAACTGCATTTGGTGAACACTTTTCAAAATTTATAGTGGATTGTGTTGGCCCATTGCCAAAGACTAAAGCTGGCCATCAGTATCTGCTAACTATTATGTGTACTGCATTCAGATTCCCAGAGGCAATACCTCTCAGAAATATTAAAGCTAAAACTGTGGCGAAGGCTCTTACCAAGTTTTTTTTTACTTTATTTGATTTGCCTATAGAAATCCAGTCTGATCAAGGAAGCAATTTTACATCGAGATTATTCCAGCAGGTATTTTATGTACTGGGAGCTAAGCAAATTACATCGTCTGCGTAACATCCAGAAATACGATGGGTTCTAGAAAGATTTCTTTCTACCCTCAAAACAATGATTAAGACATAATGTGTTCCACAATGTCTCTCTCTCTCTCACTCCGTGCCTTGGAAAGGCTTGAAAAATACATCATCGGACGCATGCACGCACACGCCAAAAAAAGACATTGTGTTGAAAATGGAAAACACTGAGATGAAGGAATATATTTGCTTTTGTTCGCAGTAAGAGTGTTGGTACAGGAATCATTGGCCTTTACTCCATTTGAATTTGTATTTGGTCATAGAGTGAGGACAGCTTTGACCTTGTTAAAGGAACAGTGAATTGATGGGGATGTGCATGTTAACTTGTTAGACTAAGTTTTGAAGTTCAACAATGAACTACTCCAGGCCTGTAGTCTAGCGAGACAAAACTTAAAGATTTCTCAAAACAAAATGAAGTGTTGGTTTGATAAGTGGGCTTGCGAAAGAAAATACCAGGTGGGGGATAAGGTGCTTACCTTATCTCCAATGCTGACAAATCCACTTCAGGCAAAACTCAATGGACCCTGTGAAATAGTCTCTCAAATTAATAATGTGAATTATGTTCTCAAAACACCCGACCGATGTAATCTAACACAGGTGGTACAGATAAATATAATAAAGCCTTATTTTGACAAGCAGGCACCATCTGTGAGTGTTGTTGTCAAAACATATGAATCTGGCAACCCTGAGAATGAAGCAATTGACTTGTCTGAGACTTTTCACAAGCCAAACATTGTCCCAGTTAAGCTAATGAACTCTGTTGTTCCAGAAAACATTGATAACAGGTTGGCTCACCTGCAGCCAAAGCAACAACAACAGCTGAAGGAATTAATTCTGCAGTTTAAAGATTTATTTCCCGATATTCCCAAGCAAACCACGGTCGCAATACATGATGTAGATATTGGTTAAACCGATTAACCAACACCCATATCGCATGAACGTAGAAAAGTGTAAATAGGCTGAGCAAGAAATTGAAAATATGCTGGAAAATGGTATTGTTAGCCCTTCAGCATCAGATTGGAGCTCACCCTGCGTTATTGTGCGCAAACCTGATGGTAGTGTTAGATTTTGCACTGATTATAAGAAGGCAAATGCAGTAACAAAAACAGATGCCTATTCTATCCCTAGGATAGATGATTGCATCGATAAGGTTGGAAAAGCTGAATTTCTTACAAAGATTGATCTGTTTACAGGGTATTGGTGTGTTCCATTGACAGACAGAGGTAGAAATAATTCTGCATTTGTGATACCATCTGGGTTGTATGAATACAATGTTTTGCTGTTTGGAATGAAAACTGGTCCAGGAACATTCCGGAAAATGAATGATTCTGTAATTCGAGGGGTGGAACACACAGATGCCTATATTGATGACTTAGTCACAGGGAGTGACACTTGGGAAGAGCATATCTCTGCAGTATAAAAGCTGTTTGCCAGGCTTTCCCAGGCCAGCCTTACAGTTAACTTGGCTAAGAGTGAATTTGGCCATGCCATTCTGACCTGTCTTGGTCAATGCAAGTTGGCTCCTGTTCGGCCAAAAGACCAGGCAATTTCTTAAATTCCTATTCTGACTGCTAAGAAGGCTCTTAGAAGGTTTCTGGGAATGGATGGATATTATCGTAAGCTCTGTAAGAACTTTGCTGCTATCGCTCTTCCTCTGACTAACCTGAAGAAGGGTGAATAGACTGTTTGGACCGAGCCTTGACAGAAGATCTGACAGGAAGTCCAGGATTCAGCTACAAAAGACAGGGTGAAGGCCGAGGTCTCTGAGCTCCTTGTGGATACTTCATGCCTTTGTATCGCTACTGTTCCGCCCATGACTGCAAGGAACTCCAAAGAACTTTGGAGAGCAGGGAACATCAGAGAAACAAGCCTCCCCTCCATGGACTCTCCCTACACTTCCCCTCCCTCGGAAAAGCAGGCCATGTACACAAAAAAACCTCATAACCTGGACATTCTTGGCGCAAACCCGCTCCCACATTGGCGGAGAGATACAAAAGCTTTAAAGTGCGTAACACCAGGCTGAAGGACGGCTTCCTGTCTGCAGTTATAAGCCAATTGAATGATAAAATGGACTCAAACTCACAATGTAACTCGACGTGACCCTGCACCATATGTCTATCTGTACTGCACTTTCTCTGCAGCCTTAATGCTTTGTTAGTTATTTTTTGTTGTATATCAGCTCAATGTACCATCGTAATGTATCAATCTGTGTGGATGGTACATCAGGCAAGATTTTCACTGTAGCTCAGTACGTGATGATAATAAACAAATTCCCCATTTTAACTGTGAGGAAATATTAGACAGGCTGAGCTTCTGCTCTGGAACCTCAGAAGGAAACTGAACTGTTGTCATTTCTGTGGAAAGCAAACATCTGGAAAATGCTTCATTCTCACATTACGGTCTGTAGTAACTGGGATCAGTTGACCGGTGGTTGGTCTCCCATATCAATATCAGAATCAGGTTTAATAACACCGGCATATGCCAGGAAATTCATTGTTAATTGTTAATTCTTAACAAAAGATTTTAACAACTGTGATTTAAAATAAGAATATATATAGTACAAAAGTAGAAAAAATAAAAATGTAATAAACCTTTTTAATTGTGTGGAACTATTTGTCTGACTGGGTTGTTGCTTTGGAAATTCTGAAGTGAAGCTGAATTAAACTTTACCCATTTATGAGAAGCTCAGATAAATACAAATGGCTAAATTCTCACATAAATGGGTCATACACCCAGAAACGTTGGCAGCACTTCAGCAAGTCGAAACAGTGAATGAAACATGCAGAAAATATTGGAGGAAAAAAAAACATTGTCCACCCACAACGAGAGGACGTGACAGATCCGGATCTCACTGCCTTGTCTGAACGGGGAAAGATGAAGCTACACGTACACGTAGAGCAGTGACCCGCAGATGCTGCAGATCTGCAGAAAAACGTGAAGAGCAAACGGGATGAGGTGACGGGTGGAGGGTCTCCCACCTGAACCGGTGACTCTGCTCCTCTCCCCTCACACACTGCCCGACCCATCCGCCGTATTCCCCACAGTATTCCATATTTATACCAGATACATGTCTACTCTTCCACACCATATCTACACCGATCCCTTTCCCTCCACCCCCAGGTCACAGAGTCACGGGCTCGATTCCCATCCTGGTCCGACACATTATTTAAGCCCAAACAGGAAGTGTTCATGTTTCATTTAAATCAGTTCTGTGTTTATAAACACTAATTTCTATTCACATTCCTCCTGCCTCACTGGACAGGAACACTGAAACATCAAGTGAGAAGCAGCAGGAGGTGGCCATTCGGCCCCTCTAACCATCAACAAGATGGCGGCTGCTCCCCCATCTCAGCCACGTTTCTGTCCGATCCTCATTTCCTCGATCCCTTCGGTCTCCACACATCTGCCGGCCTCTTTTCTACGTGAGGATGATCACTGAGTCCTCACCGCACTCTGTAGTGGGGATTTACAGATATTCACCACCCTCGGAATGGAGACTTTTCCCCTCATCACAGTCCCGGACAGTCCACCCCCTTTTTCAGAGACTGGGATCCCTGGTTCAACCGGTAATGATGTTGTGCATTTCAATGTGTTCACCTCTGAGTCCCCGATTCTCTAAATGACATTTAGAGTTATCACATTTGATCTTTCTTCAAGTTATGACCCCACCACTCCAGGGATCAGTCAGGTGAATATTCATTGCACTCTCTATAACAAATACTCTCTAACCTCTTTTTTCATCCTCTATGGAATTCATTTCCATTTTCTGCAGCCCCGTGTTGCCCCAACTACTCACCTCCCACCCTTGTCACTATTTTCACCTTCCACCTACCCCCTCACCTGGATCCACCTCTCACTCCCCAGCTCCTGCCCCATCCCCACCCCTCACCTCTTTTCTCTGACGATTTCCCGTCCACACTCAGTCCAGAGGGAGGGTCTAGGCCCGAAATGTTGACGGTCCATTTCCCTCCACAGATGCTGCCCGACCCACCGAGTTCCTCCGGCAGTTTGTACTTTGGTCTGTGTAACCCTTGATAGTATGCGGAGAGGGATTTTACGCCATATTGCAGGGTTAGGGTTAGGGTTATTGGACTTTTCGGTGAGAAAACAACATTAATCACGGGTTTCATCACTGAATCCAGTGTTGTGAGATGTAAAGTCCCCTGTTAAGTGTCCGGCTGTGCCGTGTTGTTGGTGGAGTGGGTAGCGTGGTGTTTGTCTCGATTCGGGTCACAACACCAGAATTGACAGCGGGGTCCACACACAGTGTATTAGTCAACAGAAAACCTCTCGTCCGTGCAGTCTTTGTCCAAGATGGTGGTGGACTTTTGGAGATCTAGGCCTCATATGGAGCCAGTGATCATTAATGGAGAATGTGTGGAGCAGGTTAAGACCTACAAGTATCTGGGAGTACAGTTAGACGAGAAGCTAGACTGGACTGCCAACACAGATGCCTTGTGCAGGAAGGCACAGAGTCGACTGTACTTCCTTAGAAGGTTGGCGTCATTCAATGTCTGTAGTGAGATGCTGAAGATGTTCTATAGGTCAGTTGTGGAGAGCGCCCTCTTCTTTGTGGTGGCGTGTTGGGGAGGAAGCATTAAGAAGAGGGACGCCTCACGTCTTAATAAGCTGGTAAGGAAGGCGGGCTCTGTCGTGGGCAAAGTACTGGAGAGTTTAACATCGGTAGCTGAGCGAAGGGCGCCGAGTAGGCTACGGTTAATTATGGAAACCCCTGAACATCCTCTACATAGCACCATCCAGAGACAGAGAAGCAGTTTCAGCGACAGGTTACTATCGATGTAATGCTCCTCAGACAGGATGAAGAGGTCAATACTCCCCAATGCCATTAGGCTTTACAATTCAACCGCCAGGACTTAAGAACTTTTTTTAAAGCTATTATTAATGCTTTTTGAGTTAGTGATTTAGATGCATATCATATGTTTTACTGAGTTAAGTATTGTATAATTAGTTTTTGCTACAACAACTGTATGGGACATTGGAAAAAAGGTTTTATTTCCCCATGGGGATGAATAAAGTATCTATCTATTTATCTATCTATCTATCAGGGTGGACCATAGATACCCCTTCTTCTCAGAGTCAGGGAATCACTCAGACAGCTGATCGCTGAGAGGAATTATATTTATTGGTCATTAAAGTTCACCCAGATTCGTTTGGACGGATTTGATGTGGAGCTTAGAGTGTCACAGTGAAACGGCCGGACTGCTGAACTCTCTCCGTTGTCCAATCATCCTTCCAGGTGAGGCGACACTTCACCTGTGAATCTTCCGGGGTCACCTGTTGTGACCGCTGCTCCCGATGCGTCCGCCTCTACACTGGTGACACCGGCTCCTCCGCAGTTGTGCCGGATATGAGTGTTTTTTAACGGGTGTCGATATTTTTCTTCCCTTTTGTGCAGGAGGGGTGGGTTTTGGGGGTTGATGATCGGGATGCCGTCCTTTTTGATGCGGGGTGTGTGGAGGGAGTTTCATTTATTTTCTCTCTGAACGACTTTCATGTTTTCTTTGTTTCGTGGTTCTCTGGAGAAGAAAAAAACTCAGCGTTATTTATGAATACCTGCTTTGATAATAAATTAACCTTTGAACTATCCACTCAGAGCGGGACTTAGTTAGTTAGTCACTCAGATAGGAACAGTCTGTGAATGCTCCCACCCAATTCATCAATTCCCCTGACACAACAGATATATCTGTCCAGATACTCCCCACACAAGACAGGCTGGAGCCAAAAATATTTACTACATGACAGATCCTAAAGACAAATTACAAAATGGTCATAATGGCTTACACACACAGAACAGACTGAAGCTGTCCTATCTCTACACATGAGTGCACAAGGAGATAAGCATCCTGAAACCTTGGCTAGCTACCCTGAAGAAGAAATATGGCTCAGCACGGCTTAACACATTGGTTGATCATCAGAAGTTTCTTTCAGAAAAACATACTGCTATTTTTTAATGTAGTGTTAACCCTTTTGCATACGTTATCATTCCCTCCTTTAGATTATTACATGATCAACAAAGCAGTAACTTTTTACAGAGAAAGCAACCAAGTACAGCATTAACTTCTCAGTGGGTAAAAACGGCATACATCAGTAATTATAACAAAGATATGTACAACCATTTGGACATAATGCAATATCTTACCCCACATATTACCGACAGGTCTTCGAAGATCACCATTTCGACCCTTCGGTGAACCCGTGTAAATCCTGCCCTACTCTCTTGATGCTGTCAGTCTCCTTGGCAGTGTGCTTGGAGAGGGATGTAACGTTAGTAGACCATTCAGGGATATAGGTGCAGCATTCTGTGTCAGTAATAGCACAGGTTCCCCCTTTCTCAGCTGGGATAAACTCTAAAGCCGTACAATTCTATACGACTGTTTGCCAGATTGCAATCATTTCAGTGGATATTTCTGTTACTTTGGCGTGTGTTTCTGTCAGGGCCTCTGCAGAATTGTGGCTAGCTCCTCAAGTGCTTGTAGCCAAATTGATTATCTCTCGTGAATTCCTGGCTACTCCATAGGAGAGAAAAGCGATCATCCAAAATCGCTCAGTCTCAGATATTCCTCTCGGCTGCTGGGCACCTGCGGTTATGGCCAGGATGCATGTTTCCCAGTATAGGAAGTTCAGTTTGGTGGGAGCCTGCGATACCATCCCTGAAAACACCGACAGCCACTGTCATCTCTGACTGGACCACAGTTCCTCACTCTCTTCCCCAGGTGTTATTTGAGGAAGCCCAGGCTGAGAGTTCCTCACTCTGGTTGAGCAGGATTACAGACATTGGAATCATAGTTTTACCCAGCAGGCCCCTAGTTCTACCTGTTTGGCAAGGTGTGACCGAGAGACAGAAAGGTGTTAACATGGGGGCCCCCAGAAAGACATAAACACGAACACCTCTGTTACATTCCTGTAACGGTTTAAATGAACCAGCAGCAATAGACCACACCTGGAGTGTGCTTTTGATGTTAAAACCATTGTCTTTATCCGTATCTACTTATAATATAACAAATTAAGCAAAATAATCAAAAGCTAAAAGTGTTATGAGGACACATATGTGTAAATATAACTCCCGAAGCACTGAGCGCAGGGAATACCAAGCTTAAAGTCTTGAGATGGGAAAGTATGAAATTCAGTTCATCTACGGAATCAATGACGAGAGAGAGATATTTGTAATCCAAGGTGAATGTCAAGAGAAGGCAATTACGTTGAATTCCACAAATTCCACAGTGGTAAAACAGGATAACAGTCGCTGTAGGTCTTATCCGTTGTTGTTCTAAATCCACATACGAATTATCTCCAAAAGTAGCTACTCCAGGAGTACTACCACCCAAGCAAGGGTTAACACACAGGTAGATTCCGCAAGGTACTCCCAATCCAGATCCAACACACAAAGTATTACCGACAGTGATTTCCACAGAATATCCCTTCTCACAAGTGGTTACCACATAACACACCGGAATCCAGCTAAAGGTTAACAAAAGTGGTAGCCACGGGATACTCCAACAAAATCCCCATTTGCATTATACGAATTATCACCAACAGTGATTGGTCACAGGGGGATCTCTTCCAGTGAATTACTACACCCAGGCAAGGGTTAGCACAAGTGGTCCTCACAGGATACTCCCAAACCAACAGATCTACTCCAATGGATCAAACAAAGTGACAATCATATATTCGGTAAACGCTGGATCAATAATCAACCCATCCTGTGGGCATAGGAGAGTCCAAACAGTGGCCTTTGGCCTCTAGGAACCTTTGTTTCGAACTTTCCATCTTCTTTCTTTCTCTCTGGCTGACTGTGTTTGTGACTGTCCTTGCTTAAATAAAACAAACTGCGAGCTATGTAAACACAAGCTGCGAGCAAGTGTAAACACGCTGCATCGTCAAATAGTTCCGCCCCTCTCTCTCTCTCAGTAAGAATCAAACAAGGGCCGGGAAAGCCAGGCTGGTATACATAGGAATTTAGAAGGAGAATTTAGAATTTAGTATTTTCTCCGTGTGTCGCTTTTTTAGTTATCTTCTGTTGCTCTTTAAAAGTTTCCCAATCCTCTGGCTTCCCTCTCATCTTAGCTATGTTACACATCTTCTCTTTTATTTTTATACTGTCCTTGACTTCCCTTGTCATCCACGGTCGCCCCCTACTCCCCTTAGCTGGCTTTTACCACTGAGATGGTGTGAGACCATGGGTTAAGGGTGAAAGGTGAAATGTTAAGGGTAACATGAGGGGGAACTTCTTCACACAGACAGTCATCCGGGTGTGGAATGAGCAGCCAGCACAAGTGGTGCATGCGAGCTCAATTTCAACATTTAAGAGGTTCGTGTAGGTACCTGGATGGTAGGGATGTGGGAGTGGGCAGTTTAATTCGTTCAGCACAATCCAGATGGACCAAATGTCCTGTTTCTGTATTGTAATTTTCCACAAGAACCTGAAGTAATACTAATAGTCACTCTAAATCCTTTTAACAGCTGTGCAGACCAACCATTCACCTCAGCAGGGATTTTTTATATGGCGTTAAAATTGTGGAACTTTAAGTTAATAATACGTGACAGAAAATCCCAGATGCACGTCAGGAAAGACTATTTGTGTGAGAGTGTTTCATTTACTGTGGGGCCAGGTGCCCATGCAGCTCAGCAGGAAGAGGGAATAATACCAATGGAGAGAGTCAAACTGAGCCAGGGTACAAATTGCAGATGGCAGAAATGCCCCATTCTTATAGAAATAGGAAGAGCATCGGGAAAGTAATGGTCATTCCAGATACCAGCACTCTGCCCAGTCAGGAGATGATTTCTCTGTCGAACTTGGGTTCAACCTCATTGTAACAGTGAGGAACAGCCAGATCAAAACTTGGCGACTCAAGCAATCTCATCTGAAATGTTGTCCTACAGCCATTGATGGACTTTGTAAATCATTACACAGGTTAACACGAGAAGGAATTTGTCTCCAGGAATCTCAAACACAACACGCCAGTTCTGCTGTCTCTGTCTAGGTATTTAAGAAGTGGAGCGAGGGATTCAATCGACTATCCTTCCTACTCAAGACTGTGGGGAGGGATTTATTCGGTCATCTGACTAACTGGCACGCCCGTCAGTTTACACAGGAGAAAGGCCGGTCACCTGCTCAGACAGTGGGAATAGATTCACTCGGTCATCTCAACTGAAGGTACATCAGCAAGTTCACACTGGACAAGACCATTCACCTGTTCTGTTTGTGAGAAAGGATTCAATTGGTCTTCCCACCTGCGGACACACCGTCAGTTTACGCCGGCAAAGGCTGGTGATCTGCTGAATTTGTGGGAAAGGATTCACTCAATCATCCGACGTAATGGCACACCAGCGGGTACACACTGGGGAGAGGCCATTCACCTGCTCAGAATGTGCGAAACGATTCACTCGGTCATCCGACCTACAGAGACACCAGCGAGTTCACACTGGAGAGAGGCCGTTCACCTGCTCAGAATGTGGGAAGAGATTCACTTGGTCATCCGACCTACAGAGACACCAGAGAGTTCACACTGGGGAGAAGCCCTTCATTTGTTCAGAATGTGGGAAGCGATTCACTCGATCTTCCACCCTACAGGTACATCAGCGAGTTCACACTGGGGAGAAGCCGTTCACCTGCTCAGTCTGTGGGAAGGGATTCAGTCAGTCATCCAACCTACGGAGTCACTTGCGAGTTCACACTGGGGAGAAGCCGTTCACCTGCTCAGTCTGTGGGAAGGGATTCCGTCATTCATCCAACCTACAGAGTCATCAGCGATTTCACACCGGGGAGAGGCCATTCACCTGCTCAGTCTGTGGGAAGGGATTCACTCTATCACACCACCTACAGAGACATCAGCGAGTTCACACTGGGGAGAAGCCGTTCACCTGCTCAGTCTGTGGGAAAGGATTCACTCAGTCATCCACCCTACAGAGACACCAGCGAATTCACACTGGGGAGAAGCCGTTCACCTGCTCAGTCTGTGGGAAAGGATTCACTCAGCCATCCACCCTACAGAGACACCAGCGAATTCACACTGGGGAGAAGCCGTTCACCTGCTCAGTCTGTGGGAAGGGATTCACTCTATCACACCACCTACAGAGACACCAGCGAGTTCACACTGGGGAGAAGCCGTTCACCTGCTCAGAATAAGGGAAAGGATTCACTCAGTCATCCCACCTACTGGCACATCAGTCAGTTCACAATGGGGAATTGCTGTTGTTATAAATCCCTAGATTTCGTTTGCTGTAGACTGCCAGTTTAAGAGAGAGAAATTAAAAAAGTTAAATCAGTTTGACTTGCAGCTTGTTTACATCACGTGCAGCTTGTTTAGTTTTAACCGAGGACACAGACACTCAGAGTCAGACGGAGACGAAGTAGGTAAAATGGAAGGATCAAAACCAGGGAACTAGTGGCCAAGGGTCACTGATTGCAATTTTCCTATGCCCACAAGGGTGGGTTAATTATCGATTCAGCGTACTCAAATGTGTGTTTGTCACCTCGTTTGATCCGTAGGAGTGGATCTGATTTGGGGTATCCTGTGAAGACCACTAATGTATTAACCCTTGCCTGGGTGTGGTGGGGTAATTCACTTGAAGACGATACCCCTTGTGACAAGTCACTTTCCGTGATAATTCGTATGTGGATTTGGAATGATGACGGATAAAATTTACAGCAACTGTTGTCTCGTTTTACCACCATGAAACCTGTGGAATTCAACATAATTGCCTTCTCTCAACATTTACGCTGGATTACAAATATCTCTCTCATCACCTATTCCATGGTTGAACTGAACTTTCATACTTTGCCATTTCAAGACGCCAAGCCTTGTTTCTCCCGAAATCAATATTATATTTGCACACATATATACACATAACACATTTGTTTATCTTGTTTAAGTTATTATATTATAAGTAGATTCTAATAAAGTTGGTTCTAACATTAAAAACAGACTCCAGGTGTAGCCTATTGCTGGTGTTCGTTTCTAAAGCGTTAAAATTCATAACAAAATTTGGGCCTGCGTCTGGGATATGAACAGATTTGGGGGCGTAGTCATTAATTATCGATTTCATTGGGGAAATTCCTTTTGATTTATTTGTGTGTGAAAAATCAGAAGCAATGGATGTTGATAAATGTCTCGAAGTGCCAGGCATTGGAGGACGCCAGAAGGATCGAGTTGTTACATATTGGTAAAAGGTTAAAACTTGCTAAGGGGAAATCGACAATGAGGAGGGCACAGATGCGGAGTGTAATAGCCGAACATTATGTATCTGAGGGTGTGTTTAAAGTGGAGGAATTGGAGGTGTTTCCTGAACGTAAACCTAGTGAGCTTGAGCTCCAGTACAAGTGAGAAAATTAAATGCGGAGGCTGTGGAAAGGCAGAGGCAGTTCGAGCTGGAAAGGATAGAGAGATTGCAGCAAAGGGGTCAAACGTTAGACTCTTGTGAAAAGTTTAAGGCCAGTCAGGAAGTTAAATTGGTGCCTCCAGATGGCTGCTCAGAGTTTAATGTGGCCAAAAGAGGTTTGGCCTATTCTCTTACAAAGTGTAATTAAGGGAAAGGCTCAGCAAGCCTATTCTGCTTTGACAGTTGATGAAGCAGCTGATTATGACATAGTGAAACAAGTTGTGCTCAACGCTTACGAGCTGGTCCCAGAAGCATACAGGCAGAAGTTTAGAAATTTCAGGAAGTCTGTGAACCAAACTTATATGGAACTTGCTTATGATCAGTTTTTGTATTTAGCTGCTGTTGCACATATAAAAATATAAATGATTTTAACAGTTTGTAAGAGTTGATTTTAATTGAAGAATTCAGAGGGTGCGTGCCTGATGACATAAAGAGATATTTAGATGAAAAGGATGCTGCCACTTTGCAGGAGTCTGCTGGATTAGCAGATAAGTTTGCTTTAACTCATAAAGTTCTGAACATTCTGTTTGAGGCTCTGATAGGAAAAAGGAAAATGAGTCAGTCCCGAATGCCTGTGATCAGTCTGTTGAAGCACCTGTCAACCCACAGGGTTCTGAACATCCTGTTGAGGCTCAGATAAGGATTTGAGAGGTCTGACCCAGTTAAGATGAGATTCGATCATTTTACGTCAGATGGGATTGTATTATTAAAGGAAGGATCAACCCCGGTACCACTGAAAATTGTTTGAGATACAGGGGCTTCTCAGTCACTTATATGAGACAGCATTCCAAAGTTTGGTGATGAGACTGAAACAGGTGAGGTAAATCTTATTAAAGGGATTGGGGGCGGTGTGGTTTCTGTTCCATTGTACAAGGTAACTTTACAGTCAGGGTTGGTTTCGGGACCTGTTAAAATCGGATTGTGCTCCAGTTTACCGGTGGAAGATGTTACTTTGCTGTTAGGGAATGACCTGGCAGATGTTAAAGTAGTTCCTGCAGTGTAGTTGACAACTAAGCCAACCACTGACGACACACAGATGGATTTTAACATTTATCCTTCCTGCGCAGTAACTCGAAGTATGGTTAAAAAGTCTGCCGACGCAGACGGTTCTGTGCAGCATGATTCTGATACCCATGATAGCCAAAATCGGGATTCAGGTTATGATGACTTGTCAGGGACTTTTCTGCCTTCATTGTTTCAACAGGATTCAGGTGGCAAGTTTGATGAAAAATATTTATCCCTGTCTAGGAAGGAGTTTATAGCAGAACAGAACCGAGACCGTGAGACTGAAGCTTTAAAAAAAACAAATCTCTCAGATGATGAGATTAAGAAAGTGCCAGTAGGGTATTATCTCAAGGATGGAGTGATAATGAGGAAGTGGAGGCCACCTGCTATACCAGAGAGTGAGGAATGGGCAATTGTTCACCAAGTTGTAGTTCCTAAAGTTTATAGGAATTAAATTTGAACTTTGGCCCACAGTATGCCCTTAGGTGGCCATTTTCGAGTGAATATAACTGTAAATAGGTTTACGAAATAATTTTACTTGCTTAATTTCAGGAAAGATGTGACCTTTTGCAAACCTGTCACACTTGTCCATTTGTGGGTAAACCCCACCAGGTCACCCCAGTGGCCCCACTGTAGTCTATACCTGCATTCGGTGAACCCTTTTCTAAAGTTATAGTGGATTGTGTTGACCCATTGCCGAAGCCTAAACCTGGCCATCAGTAACTACAAAGTATTATGTATACTGCATCCAGATTCCCAGAGGCAATACCTTTCAGAAATATTAAAGCTAAAACTGTAGCGAAAGTTCTTATCAAGTTTTTTTTTCACTTTTTCTGGATTGCCTAAAGAAATCCAGTCTGATCAAGAAAGTAATTTTACACCTGGATTATTTCAGTAGGTATTTTATGAACTAGGAGCTGAACAAATAACATCATCTGCGTACCATCTGGAATCACAAGGGCTGCAGAACGTTTTCATTCTACACTCAAAACAATGATTAAGACATAGTGTGTTGAAAATGGAAAGACTGGGATGAAGAAATATATTTGCTTTTGTTCTCAGTAAGAGTCAGTACAGGATCACTGGGCTTTAGTTCACTTGAACTATTTGGTTGTAGACTGAGGGGACCTTTGACATGTTAAAAGAACAGTGGATTGATGGGGATGTACATGTTAACTTGTTAGACTATGTTTTGAAGTTCAATAAAAACTACACCAAGCGTGTAGTCTAGTGAGACAAAACTTAAAAATTTCTCCAAAAAAACTGAAGTGTTGGTTTGATAAGCGGGCTTGCGAACGAAAATACCAGGTGGGGGATATCTTATCTTTTCTTACTTTATCTCCAATGTTGACGAATCCACTCCAGGTGAAACTCAATGGACCGTATGAAATAGGCTCTCAAATTAACGTTGTAAATTATGTTATTAAAACACCCGACTGACGTAAACTAACACAGGTTGTACACAGAAATATGATAAAGCCTTATTTTGACAAACAGGCACCATCTGTGAGTGTTGCTGTCAAAACATATGAATCTGGTAACCCTGAGAATAAAACAATTGTCTTGTCTTGAGACTTTTCACAAGCCAAACGTTACCCCAGTTAGGCTAATGAACTCGGTTGTTCTGGAAAAAAAAATGATAACAAGCTGGGTCATTTGCAGCCAGAGCAACAACAGCTGAAGGAATTAATTCTGAAGTTTAAAGATTTATTTCCTGATGTTCCCAAGCAAACCACAGTCGTAGTACATGATGTAGATATTGGTCAAGCCAAACCGATTAAACAACACCAATATCGTATGAAAGTAGAAAAGAGTAAATTGGCTGAGCAAGAATTTGAAAATATGCTGGAAAATGGTATTATTAGTCCTGCAGCATCAGATTGGAGTCACCCACCGTTATTGTGCACAGACCTGATGGCAGTATTAGATTTTGCACTGGTTATAGGAAGGTAAATGCAGCAACAAAAACAGATGCCTATCCTATCCCTAGGGTGGATGATTGTATCGATAAAGCTGGAAAAGCTAAATTTCCAACAAAGATTGATCTGTTGAAAGGGTTTTGGTGTGTTCCATTGATGGACAGAGGTAGAGAAATTTCTGCGTTTGTGATACCTTCTGGGTTGTATGAATACAATGTTTTGCCGTTTGGAATGGAAAAATTGTCCAGGATCATTTCAGAGAACGTTTGATTCTGTAATTCGAGGGTTAGAACACACAGATGGCTATATTGATGACTTAGTCACAGGGGGTGACACTTGGAAAGAGCATATCTCTGCAGTGGAGAAGCTGTTTGACAGGCTTTCCCAGGCCAGCCTTACATTTAGCTAAGTTTGAATTTTGCCATGCCACTGTGACTTATCTTGGCTATGTTGTAGCTCAAAGCAAGTTGGCTCCTGTTCCGGCAAAAGTCCAGGCAATTTCTGAAGTTCTTATTCCGACTGGTAAGAAGGCTCTTAGAAGTTTTCTGGGAATGGTTGGATAAAGTTCAGCAAGAACTTTACTGATATCGCTCTTCCTCTGACTAATGTCCTGAAGAGGGGTCAAAAGTTTGTTTGTACCGAACCTTGTCAGGAGGCATTTGATCGATTGAAAGCCATTTTTATGTCATTAACCTGTGCTCAGGGCACCTGACTTTACAAAACCATTTTCTATAGTTGTGGATGCCAGTGATGAAGCTGCCGGGGCAGTGTTATTACAGAAAGATGATGATGATGTTAAACATCCTGTAGCTTACTTTTCGAGAAAATTCAATCAGCATCAAAGAAATTATTCCACCTTAGCCGGCTCACTTTTGACATTTAAGAAAAACTTGGACAGATATATGATGAGAGGGGCTTGGAGGGATATGGCCCAAGTGCAGGTGAGTGGGACTAGGCAGAAAAATAGTTCGGCACAGCCAAGAAGGGCCAAAAGGCCTGTTTCTGTGCTGTAATGTTCTATGGTCCTTAGAGAAAGAGTTCTTGTCACTCATCTTGGCTTTGCGGCATTTTGATGTTGATGTTTGTCCTGAGAAGAAACCTCTTGTAGTTTATACTGATCATAAACTGTTGGTGTTTTTGATTAAGGTAAAGTGCAAAACCAGATGATTGTTAAACTAGTGTCGGATTTTGCAAGAATATGGTATTGTGATAATGCATATGAAAAGCACGGACAATATCATTGCCGATTGTCTTTCCAGATGAAAGCTTACAGTATTAATAGTGAAGCAGAATCTGGTATTTGCATACGATTCTGCAATGTGTTACATGATAACCATACATGCATTATTTTACATACTGTAGCTTGCAGTTAAAATTTTTCTCTTTTAGTTCAGAAAGAAATTTCCTTTGTGGGGGGCGAAGTGTTATGTATCTCTCGGTATCGTTTGCTGTGGACTGTCACTTTAAGAGAGTGCCTGAGTGAGGTGGGGACTAACAATGACGTCAGCCGCTGACTTTCTCAGCTCACTTTTGATTTTTACAGAGAGAGAGCTCAAGGAGGCGGGACTGACTGGCTTGCAGCTTGTTTACATTACTCGCAGTTTGTTTCGTTTTAAGCGAGGAGACAGACACTCACAGTCAGAAGGACGCAAAGAAAGAGAACAAAAGGATTTAGACAAGGAAGCTAGTGGCCAAGGGTCACTGTTTGGAACTCTCCTGTGCCCACAAGGGCGGTTTGATTATCGATCCAGTGCACATCGAATGTGCGCCTGTCACCTCAAATAATCCACTGGAGTGGATTTTGTTTGGGGAATCCTGTGGAGACCACTTATGTGTTAAACCTTGCCTGTGCATGTGGTGTGGCGATTCACTTGAAGACGATATCCCTGTGAGAAACACGAGAAAATCTGAAATTCAAACAACAACACACACAAAATGCTGGTGGAACACAGCAGGCCAGGCAGCATGTATAGGGAGAAGTGCTGTCGACGTTTCGGGCCGTGACCCTTCTTCAGGACTAACCGAAAGTTAAGATAGTAAGAGATTTTAAAGTAGTGGGGGGAGGGGAATTGCGAAATGATAGGAGAAGACTGGAGGGGGTGGGATGAAGCTAAGAGCTGTACAGGTGATTGGCGAAAGTGATGCAGAGCTGGAGAAGGGAAAGGATCATGGGACGGGAGGATTCGGGAGAAAGAAAGTGGGGGGGGGTAGATGGAGAACAGGTAAACAACTAAACGTGTCACAGATGGGGTAAGAAGAGGAGGAGGGACATTAACAGAAAGACATTTAATTACACGCCCCATTCCCATTCTGATATATCTATCCATGGCCTCCTCTATTGTCAAAATGAATCCAAACTCAGGTTGGAGCAACAATACCTTATAGTCGGTTGGGTAGCCTCCAACATGATGGCATGAACATTGACCTCTAACTTCCGTTAATGCCGCTCTTTCCCTTCTTACCCCATCCCTGACATATTTAGTTTTTTGCCTGTTCTCCATCTCCCTCTGGTGTCCCGTCCCCCCACCTTCTTTCTTACTCCCAAGGCCTCCCGTCCCATGATCCTTTCCCTTCTCCAGCTCTGTATCACTTTTGCCAATCACCTTTCCAGCTCTTAGCTTCATCCCACCCCCTCCGGTCTTCTCCTATCATTTCGCACTTCCCACTCACCCCACGACTTTCAAATCTCTTACTATTTTCCCTTTAGGTTAGTCCTGACGAAGGGTCTCGGCCCGAAACTTCGACAGCGCTTCTCCCTATAGATGCTGTCTGGCCTGCTGTGTTCCACCAGCATTTTGTGTGTGTTGTTGATCCCTGTGACAAGTCACTTTCGGTGATAATTTGTATGTGGATTTGGAACGCTGACGGATAAAATCTACGGCGACTGTTCTCTCATTTTACCACCGTGGAACCTATGGAATTCAACGTAATTGTCTTCTCTCTGTATTTGCCCTGGATTACAAATATCTCTCTCCCATCCCTTAATCCGTGAATGAGCTACACTTTCATTTTACCATCTCAAGACTCTAAGCCTTGCTCCCCCCCCCCACCCACCATCAAGCTCAATAGTTTGGGAGTTATATTTACACATGCATATACACACATATCTTGCTTAAGTTACTATTTTGTAAGTAGATACTAATGAAGATAGTGGTTTTAACATCAAAAACGTGCTAGTCAGAGCAGAAATAGGAGGATATTTCAGATGAATACGTGGCTTGAAAAATGGTGCAAGGGGGAGGGATTCAAATTTTTGGGGCATTGGAACCTGTTCTGGGGGAGGTGGGACCGGTATGTCTGCGCCTGGGCTGGACTGGAACCAATGTCCTAGGGGAGCGTTTGCTACTGCTGTTCAGGAGGATTTAAACTAACGTGGCAGGGGGATGGGAACAGGTGCAGAGAGACAGAGGTGTGTAAAATGAGGGTAGAAGCAAAAAGTAGTAAGGTGAAAAGTAAAAATGGCAGGCAGGCAAATCCAGGGCAAAAAGCAACAAGAGCCACTTTTCAACATAATTGTATAAGGGCTAAGAGTGTTGTGAAAACAAGCCTGAAGGCTTTGTGTGTCAATGAGAGGAGCATTCGTAACAAGGTGGGTGAATTGAATGTGCAGATATTTATTAATGAATACTATATAGTTGAGATCATAGAGACATGGTTCCAGGGTGACCAAGGATGGGAGGTCAACATCCAGGGATATTCAATATTCAGGAGGGATAGACAGGAAAGAAAAGGAGGTGGGTTAGCATTGCTGGTTAGAGAGGAGATTAACGCAATAGAAAGGAAGGACATTAGCCTGGAGGATGTGGAATCGATATGGGTAGAGCTGCATAACACTAAGGGGCAGAAAACGCTGGTGAGAACTGTCTACAGGCCACCTAACAGTAGTGGTGAGGTTGGGGATGGCATTAAACAAGAAATTAGAAATGCGTGCAATAAACGAACAGTAGTTATAATGGGTGACTTCAATCTACATATAGATTGGGTGAACCAAATTGGTAAGGGTGCCGAGGAAGAAGATTTCTTGGAATTTATGCGGGATGGTTTTCTGAACTAACATATCGAGGAACCAACTAGAGAGCAGGCCATTCTAGATTGGGTATTGAGCAATGAGGAAGGGTTAGTTAGAATTTTGTCGTGCGAGGCCCCTTGGGTAAGAGTGACCATAATATGGTGGAATTCTTCATTAAGATGGAGAGTGACATAGTTAATTCAGAAACAAAGGATCTTAACTTAAAGAAGGGTAACTTTGAAGGTATCAGACGTGAATTAGCTAAGATAGACTGGCAAATGATACTTAAAGGGTTGACGGTGGATATGCAATGGCAAGTATTTAAAGATCGCATGGATGAAGTACAACAATTGTTCATCCCAGTTTGGCAAAAGAATAAATCAGGGAAGGTAGTGCACCCATGGCTGACAAGGGAAATTAGGGATATTATCAAGTTCAAAGAAGAAGCATAAGTTAGCCAGAAAAAGCGGCACACCTGAGGACTGGGAGAAATTCAGAGACCAGCAGAGGAGAACAGAGGGCTTAATTAGGAAAGGGACGAAAGATTATGAGAGAAAGCTGGCAGGGAACATAAAAACTGACTGTAAAAGCTTTTATAGATGTGTGAAAAGAAAAAAAAAAGATTGGTCAAGACAAATGTAGGTCCTTTACAGTCAGAAACAGGCGATTTGATCATAGGGAACAAAGACATGGCAGACCAATTGAATAACTACTTTGGTTCTGTCTTCACTAAGGAGGACATAAATAATCTTCCGGAAATAGTAGGGGACCGAGGTTCTAGTGAGATGGATGAACTGAGGGAAATACATGTTAGTAGGGCAGTGGTGTTAGGTAAATTGAAGGGATTAAAGGCAGATAAATCCCCAGGGCCAGATGGCCTGCATCCCAGAGTGCTTAAGGAAATAGCCCAGGAAATAATGGATGCAGTAGTGATAATTTTTCAAAACTCCTTAGATTCTGGATTAGTTCCTGAGAATTGGAGGGTGGCTAATGTAACCCCACTTTTTAAAAAACGAGGGAGAGAAAAATCGAGGAATTATAGACCGGTGAGTCTGACGTCGGTGGTGGGGAAAATGCTAGAGTCGGTTATCAAAGATGTGATAACAACACATTTGGAAAGAGGTGAAGTCATCGGACAAAGTCAGCATGGATTTGTGAAAGGAAAATCATGTCTGACGAATCTTATAGAATTTTTTAAAGATGTAACTAGTAGAGTGGATAGGAGAGAGACTGTGGATGCGTTATATTTAGATTTTCAAAAGGCTTTTGACAAGGTCCCACACAGGAGATTAGTGTGCAAACTTAAAGCACACGGTATTGGGGGTATGGTATTGATGTGGATAGAGAATTGGTTGGCAGACAGGAAGCAAAGAGTGGGAGTAAATGGGACTTTTTCAGAATGGCAGGCAGGGACTAGTGGGGTACCGCAATGCTCAGTGCTGGGACCCCATTTGTTTACAATATATATTAATGATTTAGACGAGGAAATTAAGTGCAGCAACTCCAAGTTTCAAGATGACACGAAGCCTGGCGGCGGTGTTAGCTGTGAGGAGGATGGTAAGAGGATGCAGGGTGACTTCGGTAGGTTAGGTGAGTGGGCAAATTCATGGCAGATGCAACTGAATGTGGATAAATGTGAGGTTATCCACTTTGGTTGCAAGAATAGGAAAACAGATTATTATCTGAACGGTGGCCGATTAGGAAAAGGGGAGGTGCAACGAGAGCTGGGTGTCATTGTACACCAGTCATTGAAGGTGGGCATGCAGGTACAGCAGGCAGTGAAAAAGGCAAATGGTATGTTGGCATTCATAGCAAAAGGATTTGAATGACAGGAGCAGGGAGGTTCTACTGCAGCTGTACAAGGCCTTGGTGAGACCGCACCTAGGATATTGTGTGCAGTTTTGGTCCCCTAATCTGAGGAAAGACATTCTTGCCATAGAGGGAGTACAGAGAAGGTTCACCAGATTGATTACTGGTATGGCAGGACTTTCATATAAAGAAAGACTGGATCGACTAGGCTTATACTCACTGGAATTTAGAAGATTGAGGGGGAATTTTATTGAAACATATAAAATTCTAAAGGGAATGGACAGGCTAAATGCAGGAAGATTGTTTCCGATGTTGGGGAAGTCCAGAATGAGGGGTCAGAATTTAAGGATAAAGGAGAAGCCTTTTAGGACCGAGATGAGGAAAAACTTCTTCACACAGAGAGTGGTGAATCTGTGGAATTCTCTGCCACAGGAAACAGTTGAGGCCAGTTCATTGGCTACATTTGAGGAAGTTTGATATGGCCCTTGTGTCTAAAGGGATCAGGGGGTATGGAGAGAAAGGAGCTACAGGATTCTGAGTTGGATAATCAGCCAAGGTCATACTGAATGGTGGTGCAGGCTCGAAGGGCCGAATGGTCTACTCCTACACCTATTTTCTCTGTTTCTGAAACCAGACTCCAGGTGCAGTCTGTTACTGCTGGTTTGTTTCTAAAGTGTTACTGTTTGTAACAAAATGCTGGAATCTATCCTGCCACACCCTATGATCATAGCTTACAACTCTTACCCCACCAGGTGCTGCGTTCACTTACAGCTCTTGTCGTTCTAGCTAAAAAAAAAAACGATTCCTGGAAAACTCAGTGAGATAGAAGGTGCAAGTTAATACTTCACAATGAAGTCAAATGTTGCAGGAAACTTTACTGATACACTGTACAACTTTGCCTCAGTCAAAGTAAGAATTATAAAGCTCAATTGTTTAATCACATATTGTGTACCATTTGTTATTTTGGGGTACAGTACTGATTTGTAACAGGGGACACAACACGCAGCATCCACCCAAATGAGATTTCTTAAGTTTGGCCGGGTGGGGAGGGGCTATCACCTCCTATTTTAAGCTGCTAGCCGAAGCGAGAGTTACATAAGGTTAGATGAATAAGCGAATCGCTCCCCACATTCACAGTAGGTGAACAGCCTCTCCCCAGTGTAAAGTCAGTGATGCACATTTGGTTGATTTGGCTGAGAGAATCTCTTCCCAAAGTCCGAGCAGGCGATCAGACTCTACCCACTGTGAATTCGCTGCTGTCTTCATAGTTGAGATGACCGAGTGAATCCCTTCCCACAGTCTGAGCAGGTTAACAGCCGCTCCCCAGTGTGAACTCGTTGGTGTGCCAGTAGGTCGCATGACAGAGTAAACCCCTTCCCACGGTCTGAGCAGGAGAACAGCCTCTCTCCAGTTTGAACTAACTTGTGTATCAGTCGGTCAGATGACCGAGTAAACCCCTTCCTACAGTCTGAGCAAGTGAACGGCCTCTCCCCAGTGTGAACTCTCTGATGTACTTTCAGATTAGATGAGCAAGTGAATCCCTTCCCACAGTCTGAGCAGGAGAACAGCCTCTCTGCAGTCTGAACTAATTTGTGTATCAGTAGGTCAGATCACCGAGTAAACCCCTTCCCACAGTCTGAGCAGGTGAATGGCTTCTCCCCAGTGTGAACTCGTTGGTGTGCCAGTAGGTCGGATGACAGAGTAAACCCCTTCCCACGGTCTGAGCAGGAGAACAGCCTCTCTCCAGTGTGAACTAACTTGTGTATCAGTAGGTCAGATGACCAAGTAAACCCCTTCCTACAGTTTGAGCAAGTGAATGCCCTCTCTCCACTGTGAACTCTCTGATGTTTCTTCAGTTGTGATGACCAAGAAAATCCCTTCCTGCAGTTTGAGCAGGTGAACGGCCTCTCCCCAGTGTGAACTCTCTGATGTACTTTCAGATTAGATGAGCAAGTGAATCCCTTCCCACAGTCTGAGCAGGTGAATGGGTTCGACCCGATGTGAAATCGCTGATTTACCTCCAGTTGAGATGGTGAAGTGAATCCCTTCCCACAGTGTGAGCAGATGAACAGCTTCTCTCCAGTGTGAACTCTCTGATGTACCTTCAGTTGGGATAAGCAAGTGAATCCCTTCTCGCATTCCAAGCATGTGAATGACCGCTTCCCGGTGTGAACTGACTTGTGTACCAGTAGGTGCGATGACAGAGTGAATCCCTTCCCGCAGTCTGAACAGGTGAATGGCCTCTCTCCAGTGTAAACTCTCCAATGTTCCTTCAGTTTAGATGACTGAGTGCATCCCTTCCCACAGTCTCAGCAGGTGAACGGCCTCTCCCCGGTGTGAACTGACTTGTGTACCAGTAGGTGGGTTGACCAAGTTAATCCCTTCCCACAATCTTAGCCGGTGAACAGCCTCTCGCCAGAGTGAACACGCTGATGTTCCTCAAGATCAGATGACGAAGTGAATCCCTTCCCACAGTCTGAGCAGGTGAATGGCCTCTCTCCAATGTGAACTCTCTGATGTACCTTCAGTTGGGATGAGCAAGTGAATCCCTTCTCACATTCCAAGCATGTGAATGGCCGCTTCCCGGTGTGAACTGACTTGTGTACCAGTAGGTGCGATGACAGAGTGAATCCCTCCCCACAGTATGAGCAGGAATGATGATCAAGTGAATCCCTTGTTCCACTTCTTAAATATCTGGACAGAGACAACAAAACAGGTGTGTTGTGTTCACGATTCCTGCAAATCCCTTGTCATTTGTAATCTGTAAAGAGATTTACAAAATCCATCAATGGGTGTAGGTCAACATTTCAGATGAGATCACTTGAGATGTCAAGGTGTGATCTGGCATCACACTGTTACAGTGAAGTTCAACACAAGTTGGAGAGGGATATCATCTTCTAACTGGGCACAGTGCTGGTATCTGGAATGACTATCAAACTCTCTGATGCTCTTCCTGTCTCTATAAGAATGGGGCATTTCTGCCATCTCCAATCTGTGACCAGGCTCAGTTTGACTCTCTCCATTGGTATTATTCCCTGTTCCCACTAAGCTGTGTGGGTTCCTGGCCCCACAGTAACTGAAACATTCTCACACCAATAGCTGGCAGTGCATTCCACACACCCACCACTCTCTGTGTAAAAAAAAAAAAATGAGAGTATAGATAGGGTAAAGTCAAGCAGCTTTTTCCACTGAGGTTGGGTGGGACAACAACCAGAGGTCAGGGGTAAGTGGGGAGGGTGAAAATTTAACGGGAACATTTGGAAAAGCTCTTTACTGAAATGGTTGTGAGAGTGTGGATTGAGATGCCAGAACAAGTGGTGAATATGAGCTCGGTTTCACCATTTAAAAAAGTTTGGATGGGAGCCTGGATGGTAGGGGTATGGAGCGCGATGGTCCTAGTGCAGGCAGTTGCATTAAAAAGCTTAAATGTTTTTTTCAGCATTGACTAGATGGGCCAAATAGCCTGCTTCTCCACTGAACTTCTCCATGTTTCTGTAACAGAGAAGCTGGCCAAACTTGTTTGGAAGGGAAAAGGTAGGAGTGACAATGCAGCAGCAATGGCTGGAGTTTCTGGAGCTGGGAGATGAGCGATCGATACATCACAAAGAAGTGGAAGCATTGGAAAGGCAGTAGGACACAACCGTGGCTGGAATGAGGAGCCAAAACCAACATAAAAGCCAAAGAGAGGGCAAACAAAAGAGCTAAAACTATTGGCAAGCTAGAAACCAACAGAAGACAACTAAAAAAAAAGTCAGATGAGCTCAGGACGTGGAATGATGATTAATGAGTCAGTCATTAACGATTCTTGGTAGCACCAAACAGTCTGAGGCATTTATAGGAACAAAATACCCGGGGCCTCAATATCTCCTGAAAGCAAAGGTTCCCTGCACCAGTTACGTTTCAACTTTTACGTTGTTAGGCACATACAAACTCCACACCCTCAAAATTTCACTTCTGAAGGCCTCCCACTTACTAAGTACTCCTTTGTCAGAAAACAGCCTGTCCCAAACCACACCTGTCAGATCCTTTCTGATACCATCAAAATTGACCTTTCTCCAATAGAGAATCTCAACCCGTGGTCCAGACCTCTCTTTTTCCATCTTTATTTTGAATTTCATGTCATTATGATCACTAATTTCTGTCACCGGCCCTGATCATTTCCCAGCAGCTTATTGCACACTTCTATGTACTGATTAAGGGCACATTTGACAAACTCTGCCCCATCTAGTCCTTTTACAGTATGGGAGTCCCAGTCAATATATGGAAAGTTAAAATCACTTACAATCTCAACCTTTGTTTCTTGGCAGAGTCTGTGATCTCTCTACAAATTTGTTCCTCTAAATCCCTCAGACTGTTGGGTGTAAACAAGCCACAATAATGGCTACAATATTATAATTCCCTGTCCTGAGCTCATCTGGCTTTCCTGTGATGCTTCTTGCATTGTGATATACACAGCTCAGCACATTCATCGCACCATGCTCAACCATTTGATTGCTGACTCTATCTGAGGGCTGAACAACATCTGACTGGTGTTAAGAAAACAAACCCTTCCGCATTGTCACAAAAACAAAGGAGCTGATTATGGACGACAGGAGGAATGGAGACAGGCTAGCCCCTACTGACTTCAATAGATCTGGGGTTGAGGGGGCGACCAGCTTTAAGCTCCTTGACATAAACATCACCGAGGATCTCATATGTTGTCTTGTCAAAGGGTCTCGGCCCAAAACGTCGACAGAGCTTTTTCCTATAGATGCAGCCTGGCCTGCTGCGTTCCACCAGCATTTTGTGTGTGTTGCTCGAATTTCCAGCATCTGCAGATTTCCTCGTGTGTACGTACAGGCTGTGTTGTGAAAAAAGCACAACAGCACCTCTTTCACCTCAGACAGCTGAAGAAGCTTGGGATGGGGCCCCAAATACTAAGAACTTTCTACAGGGACACAATTGAGAGCATCCTGACTGGCTGCATCACTGCCTGGTATGGGAACTGTACTTCCCACAATCGCAGGAAACTGCAGACAGCCCAGTGCATCTGCAGCTGTGAACTTCCCACTATTCAATCCATTTACAGAGACAAGTGCGTGACCATGCCCGAGAGTGCAGAGACGATATACTAGGATGTTACCTGGGTTTCAGCACTTAAGTTACAGAGAAAGGTTGAACAAGTTAGGTCTCTATTCATTGGAGCGTAGAAGGTTGAGGGGGATTTGATCGAGGTATTTAAAATTTTGAGAGGGATAGATAGAGTTGACGTGAATAGGTTGTTTCCATTGAGAGTAGGGGAGATTCAAACGAGAGGACATAATTTGAGGGTTAGGGGGCAAAAGTTTAAGGGAAACACGAGGGGGTATTTCTTTACTCAGAGAGTGATAGCTGTGTGGAATGAGCTTCCTGTAGAAGTAGTAGAGGCCAGTTCAGTTGTGTCATTTAAGGTAAAATTGGATAGGTATATGGACAGGAAAGGAGTGGAGGGTTATGGGCTCAGTGCGGGTAGGCGGGACTAGGTGAGATTAAGATTTCGGCACGGACTAGAAGGGCCGGGATGGCCTGTTTCCGTGCTGTGATTGTTATATGGTTATATGGTTATGGTTATCTGAGCAGGTAGCAGTGTGTAATCCTGTGGGTGAGTCTTCAGCGCTGATTCCACTCTAACCCTGCGAGTGGAGACTCTGCTCCGGTGTAATGACAGGACGTTATCTGAGCAGGTAGTAGTGTGTAATCCTGTGGGTGAGTCCTCAGCGCTGATTCCACTCTAACCCTGCGAGTGGAGACTCTGCTCCGGTGTAATGACAGGACGTTATCTGAGCAGGTAGCAGTGTGTAATCCTGTGGGTGAGTCCTCAGCGCTGATTCCACTCTAACCTTGCGAGTGGAGAATCTGCTCCGGTGTAATGACAGGACGTTATCTGAGCAGGTAGTAGTGTGTAATCCTGTGGGTGAGTCCTCAGCGCTGATTCCACTCTAACCCTGCGAGTGGAGACTCTGCTCCGGTGTAATGACAGGACGTTATCTGAGCAGGTAGTAGTGTGTAATCCTGTGGGTGAGTCCTCAGCGCTGATTCCACTCTAACCCTGCGAGTGGAGACTCTGCTCCGGTGTAATGACAGGACGTTATCTGAGCAGTTAGTAGTGTGTAATCCTCTGGGTGAGTCCTCAGCGCTGATTCCACTCTAACCCTGCGAGTGGAGACTCTGCTCCGGTGTAATGACAGGACGTTATCTGAGCAGGTAGTAGTGTGTAATCCTGTGGGTGAGTCCTCAGCGCTGATTCCACTCTAACCCTGCGAGTGGAGACTCTGCTCCGGTGTAATGATAGGACGTTATCTGAGCAGGTAGTAGTGTGTAATCCTGTGGGTGAGTCCTCAGCGCTGATTCCACTCTAACCCTGCGAGTGGAGACTCTGCTCCGGTGCAAATGATCGAAACTTTAATTGAACAATAAAGTCAGCACTCCCTTGTTGTTTCTCTGTGATCACGCATCCTTAATATGATTCACTGTTACTTTGTGCCGGTGATGAATTTTTCACGATATGACACATTAACATTAACGTTATTGGCGCAAACCGTCACTGTCTGCGCTGTTCCCGGAGTCAGCCGAAAACACAGATTCCGGCAAGTATGCAGCGCGAGGTAGAAAACACATACCCTGTATTACAGACCCGATCCTCCACCGCTGCTGTCGCGTTTACTCCCAGAGACAGGGAAACAACAGAAAACATTCTACAACGTTGGTTTTAATGCATAACAGTGCTAGTAACTATATTTAATATGTTATTGAGTTAGCAGAACATTTGGAAAGTTGGACTTGAGAAAGTAACTGAGGGAAGAAGATAACGTGCGTATTAAGCTGCTAAACAGAGATGAACCGCGTAATTGGACATAATTCGCGTGCACAGTAAAACATCAGGATATATAAACGAGCTATTCCTGGAGCATACTCTTCTCGTGTTCAGACAGAGAAACAAGCAGAAGCTGGGGGCGGGGGTTCTTTGACATTTCATGAAACATCAGATTACCACAGGAATTCTGCTTCAATTCAGTCACCGGACATTAGGAACAGAGTGGAGGTACAAGGAGAGACGCTTTCGCAGCACGCAGCATTATGAAACCGGTATCAATAGCTAAGCTTTTTGGCTGTGCAGTGGCCTGAAATTATAGCTATTCAAATATCTGCGTGTCGGAGAAAGGGGGTTCATGGTATATCAGGGAGCAGTCTGGCGCTAACTGCCGAGCTCCTTTGTATGGGCATGAGAATAAAATGATTAATTGTCCGCAGCAATCCCGTCCGCGAGGATCTGTATATTATGGATTGTATGACTAATCAAGATAAAGTGTCTCCACCCGAAAGGCCGATATTCCTCCACAGATGCTGCCCGGCATGTTAGGTTCCTTCAGCGTCGCCCCGTTGCTCATACATTCAATCAAATGAGTTGCCGGGCTTGCTCAAGGCCGTCAGGAGCCGCCAAATTCAGTAGGTAATTCCTACTTTTTACTTGGAAAGAAGTATGTAGTTTTTGCCAATTGTGATGATCTTTATCGCTCTGGAGATCATTTCGCGGTTGCATTTGGTGACAGAGTCACAGAGCAGAGAATCATAGAACAGTTTGTACTTCTGATCATCCGTCAGCGTCGAATCAACACCCGCCCTAGTCCCATGGAGATTGCACATGGACCATGCCGTCCATAAGCCCCCCCCCCCCCCGCATTCATGTTGTATCAAATTTCCTATTAAATGTTGAAATCGGACCTCATCCACCACTTCCTCAGGAAGCTCGTACAACACTCTCACCGCCGTATGAGGATGTTCCGCCGCGTATCCCCCCGAAATATTTCACCTTTCACTCTTAACTTTTGCGCCTTCGCTTTTCTCTAATCAAACCCCAGTGAAAATGTCCGCTCATATTTACCCTATCGATATGCCGTGTAGGTAGCATCCAAACTGATGGAATCAAGATCGAGTTCTCTAACTTCCGGTAATGCCCCATACCACCCCCTTCACCACTTAACACCCCCTATCCCTCTCTCACTCTATCCCCTTGCCCGCCCATCACATCAATCCTTCCCAGCTCTTTACCTTATCCCTTCCCCTTCATGCTTCACCTATCACCTTGTGTTTCTCTTAGATAGATAGATAGATAGATAGATAGATAGATAGATAGATAGATAGATAGATAGATAGATAGATAGATAGATAGATAGATAGATAGATAGATAGATAGATAGATAGATAGATACTTTATTCATCCCCATGGGGAAATTCAACATTTTTTTCCAATGTCCCATACACTTGTTGTAGCAAAAACTCATTACACACAATACTTAACTCAGTAATAATATGATATGCATCTAAATCACTAACTCAAAAAGCATTAATAATAGCTTTAAAAAAGTTCTTAAGTCCTGGCAGTTGAATTGTAAAGCCTAATGGCATTGGGGAGTATTGACCTCTTCATCCTGTCTGAGGAGCATTGCATCGACAGTAACCTGTCGCTGAAACTGCTTCTCTGTCTCTGGATGGTGCTATGTAGAGGATGTTCAGGGTTTTCCATAATTGACCGTAGCCTACTCAGCGCCCTTCGCTCAGCTACCGATGTTAAACTCTCCAGTACTTTGCCCACGACAGAGCCCGCCTTCCTTACCAGCTTATTAAGACGTGAGGCGTCCTTCTTCTTAATGCTTCCTCCCCAACACGCCACCACAAAGAAGAGGGCGCTCTCAACAACAGACCTATAGAACATCTTCAGCATCTGAATGCAGACATTGAATGACGCCAACCTTCTGAGGAAGTACAGTCGACTCTGTATCTTTTATGCCCTCTCTCTATCTTTTAACCCGACTCCTCAGCTGTTTTTATTTCTCCAGTCCTTCAGCCCGAAACGTCGAATGTACTCTTTTCCATAGATGTTGCCTGGCCTGCTGAGTTCCTCCAGCATTTTGTCTATAAAAGCCTTGGATACATCCCATTCCATCACAGGAAACACCCAAGCTGCCAGACGCGAAAATCCCTTGCCACCGTTGAACACCTAAGACCAGACGACACAGGAGCAGAACAGGCCATTCAACCCATCGAGTCTGCTTTGCCTTTCCATCATGGCTGATCTCGGAACTCCCTCAGACCCATAAACATTCCTTCTCGCCATATCCTTTGACGCCCTGATCAATCATGAAGAATATCAAGAACCGCCTCAAATATACCGCTGAGCTCCTGCTGCCCTCGGTGTTCGGACTACCCCGGTCATGGGGTATGAAGGGAAGTATCTGGACAAACAGGAACATTAGCGATAGTCCGTCTGGGCCAGTCCGTAGTAGGTCATGTCTAACGAATCTCACAGAGCTTCACTAGGTAGTTACCCGCCATGCGGTTGAAAAAATATGTCAGGTTTCCGTGTGGGAGGATGCTTCAGAAGATTCAATCGCTCGGCTTTCACAATGAGGAAGTAAATTGGATTAGCCATCGGGTACGTTGGGGAAGCTAGAGTGCGGTAATGGATGGTTGTCTCTCTGACTGGGGACCTGTGATGAGCGGAGTGCCCAGGGGTTCGCTGCTGCGTCCATTCTTGTTTCTCATCTATATCAATGATCTGGATAATAATGCCGTTAGCTAGATCTGCAAATTTGCCAATGACAGCAACATTACGGGTGTAGGCCACAGCGAGGAAGAATACCGGAGCATGAAGCGGGATCTGGACCAGCTGGAAAAATGGGTTGAATTATCAGATCGGATTTAACACACACAACTGTTAGCTATTGCCCTTTGGGCGGACCAGCCGGGGTTGGTCTGACACAATGAGAAATAGGGCACTGAGGAGTGCGATAGAACAAAAGAATCTGGGAATGCAGGTCCATAATTCAATGAAAGTTGCGGCGCAGTTAGACAGGGTCGTAAAAACGGCTTTCCGCACATTGGCCTTCATAGACCAACGTATGGAGTGCAGGAGTTGGGATGTTACGTTGCTATGGTTTAAGGATTTATTGGGGCCCAATTTGGAAAATTCTGTACGGTTGGGTTCAACCACCTGCAGGAAAGATGCAAATAAGATTGAAAGAATACAGAAAAATATTACACGGCCATTGCAGGGACTGAATGTTTTTAATTAAAAGGAAAGATTACATATGTCAGCACTTTATTTCCGAGCGGGTAGAAGACTGAGAGGAGATTTGATAGAGGTATACAACATTATGAGGCGTCTCCAGAGGGTAAATGCAAGCGGGCTTTCTCCACTGATGTTGGGCGAGAATACAACTAGAGATCATGGGTGAAGGGTGAAATGTGAAATGTTTAAGGGAAACATCAGGGGAAGCTTCTTCACCCAGAGAGTTGTCAGAGTGTAGACAGTGCTGCCAACACAAATGGTGATTGAGATTTCGATGTCAACGTTTGAGAGATGATTGGATAAGTACATGGATGAGAGGGATATGGATGGTCACGGTCCGGATGAGGTCGATGGCAGTAGGCAGTGTAAATAATTCCTCATTGACCTGACGGGCTGAAGACCCTGTTTCTGTGCAGTGGTTTCCTATGGCTGTCTGACTGTATGTCTGGGTTAGAACTTCAGTGTCTCACAGCACCGACCAATCTAGAAACTCGCTGATACTGTTCGATCCCTCTGTCCTTGCACACACTGAAGCATGGAGACTGAGTTAATGGATGGTTATAGCATGAGGAGATGGAAGCTTTGGAAATTGATTATTCTGTATTCTCCAACAGTCTGCGATGGTTTTCAAGGAAAACAAGTGTGAGACCGGGTATTTGCTTTTCCTTCGCTGCGTTTTTAGTTTGTGTAGATTTGTATGTTTCATTTATTATTGATTTGAGAAGGAGACACGGATTCCACACCGGCCATGTGGAGTCAGGGTTACATGGATCGAAATATGAGCGTATCCTCACCCGATACGATAAAACCACGATTCAGAGGTAAATTGATATTACGATAAAATGGTGTGTACTTGAAGTGGGAATTTGGAATTGGCATTTTGGAAGGCTGGCTCTTTTCATGAGCAGCAAAAGCTGCTGCTGAACACTTTGAAATGCTGTTTTTAAGTTGTAACCCACTGGAAAAGATGCTTTGAAGTCATTGTAGCATTTGCCCTGTAATATGTAAATGACATGTCAGTTTAAATAACGCACTGGTGCAGTCAATCGCTCAGCCATTTGCTTACGTCATCAGCCCTAATTCCATTAATTATCCAGGTGCTGCTGTGTGATCAGATTAAATCGGTTATTTCCTCAGCCCTATTTCTTGGAGCACTGTAACTGCAGACTCGCAATTGAGTTGTAAAGTGTACCGAAGTTTCGACTATCCATGCGGAACACGGCTGTCCTTTGTCTTCCAGGTAGAATTCACTCTGTCTACTACATCATCCACCTTCTGTTAGGAAGCCAATTCTGAATCAACGCAGCCAGGTTTCTCCAAATCCCATGTCTCCTGACTTTCTGAATGAGTCTACTATGGGGAACTGATCAAACGCCTGACAATAATTAATGCACCCACATCGACTGTCCTGATTCTTCTGTTTGTTTAATTCTCACTTTTTCAAATAATTCAATATGACTCATTAAGGACAACATGCCATGTTGTCTCTCCGTAGCCAGACTACGTTCCTCCAAATACTCATAAGTTCCTTCTTCAATAATCCCCTCCAGTAGTTTACCCACTACAGATGTAGGACTCCCTGGTCTATAAGTTCCAAAAACCACCCCTATTATCTTTCATCAACAATTGAATAACATTTTTCACCCTCCAATCATCTAGTTCTACTTCCGTGGCCAGCGAAGACACAGATATCCTGTCCAAAAGCGCAGCAATGTCTTCGCTCGCCTTGCAAATTACCTGGACTATATCCTTTCCGGTATCGGGGAATCATCTATTACAAAGACTATATCCCTTCCGGTATCGAGGAATCATCTATTACAAAGACTATATCCGTTCCGGTATCGGGAAATCATCTATCATACTGCTTTCCAAGTTTCCAGCGCATCCTCTTTTCAGCCTCGGCTTCTTCGAGCATATCTGCCTTTTGACGCCGTGTTCACATTCATCAATGTATTCAGTGAGGAGCTTCACCGCCTCCTTGGACTCCAGACACAAGTTTTCCTCTTTTACCTCTGATCTGCCCACACCCTCTCTAGTCATCCTTCTGTTCTTCACTTATCTTAGTACATCTCTAATCTCCTTCTAACTTTGAAGTCCATTGTAAAATTCTTTATCTGTCTACATGCTGACTCGCCATAATCCTATCATATCCGTTCTTCCTGAACCTTAAGTATCTTCCTTTCTTCCTCTTGACGAGCTGTTCCATATTTCTTGTCAGCAAGGGTTACTTTACGCTATCTTCCTTTGCCTGCCTCAATGAGACAAGCCTATACTGAACCCGTGTAAGTGTTTTCTGAACAATCTCCACATATCTGTTGCGCATTTCCTTGAGTACATCATTTCCTTATTTAACTTCCCAAGTTCTGGCCAGGAAGCACCACACATCTCAGATCTCCAGTTAAATACACTGGACGGTGAATGGACGGGAGTTCTTCCCTATAGTTCTGAAATGCTGACCCGCGGAGAGATCTGTCACCTGAACCGTTCTCTTTTCTAATATTAGATCCGGTCTGGGCTGTTCACTAGAGCGCCTTTCTTTTTATATTGACATGAATCCTTCCAGCACACAACTGAGAGATTATGCCAGACCTTTTACCCTGGGAAGGTGCCAAAGAATGTTGTGGAAGTTTCACTTACCCGTGCCAATAACATGGCACATGTCCAAGATCCGCTTCCCGATCGGTTCCTCACCGTTCCCGTTGCAGTTTGTTTTTGTTTTGTAAATCTAGTGGGCGGCTGTACAGAATACTCCAAATGGGGTGATTGTTTTTGTGTTCGTCTCACAGTCTATTAACAAACAAATGCTCCACGTTGTCCTACCTTTCTGCAGCTGCGATGCTATCCCTGGTTTCACATCGCACTCCCTTTACACTCTGTTACCCGACCCTGTCCATTTTAAAACATCTAAAACCCGGAAAGTCCTGAAGCCATCCCAGTCCTTGTGACAGTCGAGCGTCTGTGATAGTTTGGAACATACTTCAGCCAAAGTGACAATCACGCCAGCAGCATTGAGCGTTTGTATTGCTACCTACCTGAACTGTATGAAGTCAGCAATCTTCCGCCAATTCTGCAATTTCCGGATGACCAGGCATATGATTGTTTGAATTAATGACATATTTGCCAAGCCTGTTCATTGTAAAACGGCTTTATTTGAAAACTCCGCTGAATTGTCATTAGACTTGGGCGTTATTTACACAGATGGCCATTTATTGTAAACACATACTTCATTCCATTCCTCAGCTCTTCTCTGAATTTCCTCTGTGTCAGTGTATAGATACAAGTATTGGTGCACACGCTGAGCATTTGCAACATGAACCCAAATTGTTGGAAGATGTATACCGGGGAACTGAAATATCTGTCCTGGTAAAAATAGTTTTGCACTTGCCATTTGAGGGAATGGGCTACATACGGCATCCAAAATAATATGAAATTAGCTGATATAGAAAACAACAAAATCATCGATTTTCTGCGCTTTTCCACCTCGGCATCTTTCTGATTGTCGCTGCTTTGCCGAAGCCTTCTGCGGACTCTATTTGCCACAACGATATGCCTTACGGTTAACCCGTTAAAAACCAGAATTAAGCCGATTGGTAGCAGTGGTGTTAAAATGCTGGCCAGTAATTCGTATCCTCTCCACACGGGTGAAGTAGCGTATTCATATGTGCCGATGCACCGCCACGGCATGTTGTCAATGATGACGTAAGGTTCAAGGGCAAAGTAAAACGGGGCACATCTCCCGCAAATCACTATCACCACGGTCACCATAACCACCGTTGCTGTTCTCTCGGTGCAGTATCGGTCCCGCAGCTTTCGGCAACAAATTGCGATGAAGCGATCGAAGGTAAAACTGACCGTAAACCAAACAGAACAGTTCGTCGTTACCATCGCGAATACAAGTGTCAGAGCGCATACAGGAGTGATGAGCAGGGATCTGGAATAAATGTAGATATTGTTGGTCTGTCCCACTAAAGCAACAATGATAACCACCATCAGATCCGCTGTTGCCATTCCAACCAGGTAACGGGTGATGCATTTGGAGAGTCCGCATTTTCCCCCAGAGAGGATCACAATCGCCGTTAAATTGACTGCAAGACAATGGGAAAAAAATAGAAATATAATCAGAATAAATGTAGATGTTGTTGTTCTGTTCCACCAAAGTAACATCGATAGCCACCATCATATTCCTGATGCATTCGATTGGCGACCTTCCGGTGAGCAGTAGATCGCTCCTGTAAACAACACCATTTCCATTATTAGAGGTGAAATAGCTGAAGGGATTGATGTAGCTGTGACAAAGTGGAGTCAATGAGATATAAAGCACGAGTTCTCATTTACTGACTTACGGAAGAACAGGTCTAAGTGTCGGAAATAGACTGGAAAGTCATTTAAATAAGCTGCCGCGTTGTGACAAGGTTGAAATCTCTGCAAGGATTAGAATCACTTCGGAAAGCCCAGCGATGTGAAATTATGAAACGTTGTTAATATCGACACCAACGTAATAGACAAAACAAAAAAAAAATACTTCGCTCAAAGTACGGAAAATGAAAATAAAACAATCAGAAACTGGAATACTCCATTCCGGAAACACGTTTCCACCGACGGTAGCGTCTGTGCTTAGTAACAGTGCGGATACCGCAGCAGAGTAACGACGGCACCATACATAAAGTGACTAGCTCCGGCATCTTACCGGGGACACCAACCGCTACAAGTGTGGGATAGAAAATTCCCGTGATGTAGTAAATCGCCGGGTATCCCATATTCCGTCAGAAGCAGCGTTCAGTTGTGCGGAACGTTTCAGCTGCTCAGATGGACTGCTGATCGGTTTAGCAGACTTTTACTGAGGTGAGAACAATTCCACTGAGGCAATCAGCGTTGTTATCACGTCAAGGACATTAGTGACAACCAATTACACAAAAACTTACGTTAAACTATTTTTACTCATTGTTCCGGTGTAATGAATTTGACTCCTCAAGGGATATTGCAATCTATGTCCAGGTACCTTAAAACAACAAATGATGTGCTTTTTTCCACGTTATTTCCCATTTTACCTGGCTTCAGCTATATCTGTGTTGCTTTTAAAGTAGGCATTCAACTTGAAGTCATTTGACGGAGCACATTCGCTTCTGAAATTGAGGGAAGGAGCTTGTTCTGGCGGGTGAAATGGAGAACACTTTTTTATTAAAGGGGAACATTCGTTCATTCTTTTCTTTCGTTTGTTCCAGTCATTCCGGGCGGTGTGAGTGATGGAAATCCCAGTGACTTCTGACATGTGTTACAATAAAATAAACTGCACTCATGTTCCTCGAAATAATTTTAAAGATCCACTGCGATATTCCATAGACCTGTGATCGAAAGTGAACGTGCCCTCGGGAAATTAGCGAGGGCTGTGGACAGTTTGAAGAACAATGTTTTCCAGCGCACACATGGTCCGTTTGGCAGGAACCTGACCTCTGCCAGTGAATGACCTGCCACCCCACACCCGTGACATGCGATGCAGTCTATTTAACTTTAAAGTTATTCGCAAACTTCGGACAATTCCACCACAATTTTTCCATCCATTCTCTGTCTGAACAAAAGCAACAAGTAAAATCTGCGAACTATCCGCAGGTTCCCAGGCTTTTCTATCATTTACCACGAAGTTGTATTTTTCTCTCCTGATTTACTTTCAGCTATATTGCCTTTCGAGCGTCACTATGAGTATGTGCAGAACAGCGGAAGTGTTCAAGCTCACCTGTCAATCACATTTCTTCCTGCTCCTGCAGTGCACCGCTCCATTCCAATTGTTGGACTCCTGCCGATAAGCGGCCCTCGACTTATTGGAGAAAGTCTCACTATGTTTCCATTGTGGAACTCGTACTAACGTGCCGCCCTCGGTTGACTCGAGAAAATATCACCTCGGTCTTCAAATTCATTCCTCCAAAGTGCATCGCTGAGTAACGTTCCGGGTTGAACTCCATTTGTAACTTCTCAGCGCTGCTCTACGTCCTGTCACTGTCCTGTTGTAATCTAGGACAACCTTCTGTACTATCCATAATTCCACCAAACTCCACATCATTACAAATACAATAAATCACCCTTCCACCTCCTCATCCAAATCGTTCATAAAAGCACAAAACTACGGGGGTCTCTTAACAGATCTCTGCAGAACTGCACTGGTCACCGACATCCAGGGAGAACACGCTCCATCCACAACTATCCTCTGCTTATGAGGGCGTCATTTCTGAATCCACTAGACAACTTTCCCTGGATACCAAACCTTCTGACATTATGAATGGTCCTACCATAGCTAAACAAAGCCTTATTAAAATGCATTTACACCAGATCCATTAACTCCCACTTTACTTGCAGAAGACCACGTAATAAACACGTTCTCCCATCTGTTTCTCTCTTCAATTTTCCCCGCTTTGACTCGGGCGAGTGCAAACATGTGAACAATCCTTCTCCTCCGGGTACAAACCGGAATTAGTTGCCCAACTCACTGAGTGGACAACTGCTCTTCATCCGCATTACAGTCGATTGCCTGAAACGTGAATCTAAGAGTATGATCTCTTCTCGGTCCAGAGCATCCCTTTGACAAGATGCTGTCTAGAAGTGAGCTACTAGATGACATTCACTATCTCCAAGGGGCTTGAATTGTTTAATATGATACTAACACAATTTGTTTGGAACAGTCTGAATTCAATATACTGATGGACCGGCTCTGTCAGCGATATCATATGTCCCTACAAATCGCGAAGCTGTAAAGGGGCTCGGCTGATGGAAAGACATTATAACCTTCTGTCCGATTTCCAACTCCCGCGGTTCTGTTCGCACCTCGAAATAAGCTTTACTCTGCTGTTTCTTCCGTCTCGTATTATGCGCAACGACATAATAGACCTACTTAATAGAGTCAATTAATTGCTGTTTGCATTTGCCCTTTCCAATGCCACCAAACTCGGTTGATGATAAATCCAGCCCAAACAAGGATTCTACCCCTTTTATTTTCGCTGGCATTGTCTTTAAAGTCCCGCTCATCCATTCAGCAATTGCACTGTATTGTGGTCGATAAGGGACACCACCCTGTGTTTTTCCCCAGACAGTTTCATTACATTTTGTATCGCCTGTGCGGTGTATCGGGGACCATGATCCGATTCTAGAATCCTCGGCAATGCACAACGGGTAAAAACTCTCTCCAAACAAAATCCTGGCTGCAACGTCAGCGGTTTTCATAATCTAGTTGGGAAAGCTTCTCTCCACTTGGTGAATGCATCCACTATCTCGGGGATATAGTTCAGTCCTCCAGGGGATGGAGGTGAAAATCCAACAAAATAATCCTACAAGTTAATATATGGTCCTTCTACGGAGCGTATCGTAAAACTGCTTCTATTGCCGATTTATCTGGGTTATCACTGTTCACAAATCAAACAATTCTTACAATAATGTACATCTCCTCGCAGATTTGGCCACCAAAACTGATTCTTCAACTGCTCCATAGATCTATCTGCTCCTTGATGCACACAAATGTCACGGTGCAAGTATATCATCTGGTTTCTTTCACAATTCCGCACCTCAAATTTACCACTATCAAGTATAAACCAAATCCGTGCCTGTATCCAACGATATTTCCCATAATCTTCAGAGTACTCTCCTATTTGTACCTTTGCTAACTCCTGATCCTGTTGCTGTGTGATGACTAGGTCTATATTGGTACAGTTTGCTGGTTTCTCTGTCATCCCTACCTCTATATCTGGATTCCCTTTCAGCACCCAACTTGATTCCAATTATGAATAACTCACCAGCCTTCCTGCTCCTTTCTGGGGAAGTCTTTAAGTGAGCCTCCACCTTTTTAATCCATCAGTGTTTTTTCTTGCCTTCTGAAATATTTACTTCAACAAGGGAGCTGATGATAAAGGTTTGCCTTCTATTGGGATATAACCTTTAGATTCCCATAACGGTAAATATTCAGTCAAAGCACATGAGCATTCAGTGAATGAAGGGACATGGGTCATGTACTGACATCAGAGTTTAGTCTCATTTGATATCGTGTTCAGCGCAGGAGTAGTGAGTCACAGGGATGGTTCACGTTCTCTGCTGTTCCATAATCTCAACATGTCCAGGTGATGTGTTCATATTGTAATATCAATCTGTTCACCATCTTCTGTCCATTCGCCGACTATCGTCTATGTCTTCTGTACTGACGGGTGTAATATCGGACACGGTGTATTGCATCACCGGAACAAGCTCTCCCGCCAGCCATGTCCCTGACGAGCGGGAACAATCCCGGCTGTGCAGTGACGTAAGCCGTGTCAGCAATTTCTCAGAGTTCATCAGCCTGCCGCAATGTGGAACTTTGGATGATTCCAAATGTCAAACTTGAGCTTCTCTCGCAATCTTACTCCCAAACTCTCTCAATGCTGCACAGAACAATGCAGTTACTGTTTCGAATCATAAAGGCTTAGAAGCGAATCATCAGCAAGAGATTATACACTGAGTCAGATTTCAATGTTAATGCTATTATATTTATTAGTACGTATTCATAAAATAGTAACTTAACTAGATAAGCAAAAATTAACAGTGTTATGTGTAACTATCAACGTGTAACACAACTATCAACACAACTATCAACGTGTAACTATCAAGCTTAAAAATAGTTATTGAAGTCTTAAGATTCAAATTGCAAATTAATAAGGTTCAGTAATGCACAGAATAACTTATGATTGGAGCGAGATTTTGTAATTCAGAGTGGAATGTAGAGAGAGGTCGATCCACGTTGAATTCCACAGATTCCACGCTGGTTAAACGAGGTTAACTCGTTTGGTTAAACGAGTCACCAAAGATCATGTCTGTCGTGTCACTCCGAATCTACATACGAATTATCACGAAAGATTATCGGTGACAGGAATATCGTCTTCGATAAGTTACCACACAACATTCCCAGGCAAGGGTCAACACACGTCGTCCCACAGGATATCCCAAAAAATCCACTCTTCTGGATTATACAAAGTGACAGTCACTTTTCCGTTATGTACTGCGTGCCGATGATCAACCCACGCTTGTGGGCATAGGAGAGTTCGGAACCCCAGCTGCGACTAACTGAAGCTATCGGCTTCCACAATCTCCCTCTCTCTCTCTCTCTCTCTCTCTCTCTTTAATCTGCACAGACCACGACAGCTTGTGACTGACGTCATAGTCACGCCTCACTCAGGCGATCTGAAAGATACAGTCTCAGTAACGAATGCAGGATCCTAACACTTCCCTCCAAAAAGGTAAATTTTGATCTAAAAGAGCAAACCTGTAACTGCAAATTACAGTATGAGAAACAGTCCATGTATGGTAATCAGGTATAGCATACTAAAGACAAATGCAATGCATCGCAGAAGCGTATACAAATATCATCATAAAAACATTGCGAGCTTCACATCTGGAAGGACAGTCAGCGATTAAATTATCTTGGCCTTTAATGTGAGTTATCATAATATAATATTCCTCTTGAATCAAACTTTGTTGTTGAATTAGAGTTTTATTTGCATTCTTAACCATTTTCGTTAACTAGTGGCACGGCCAAATTCACTCTCAGCTAAGTTAACTGTAAGATTGTCGTTCGAGAGTCCTTTCAAACAACTTTGCCACTGCAGAGGTAGGTGTTTTCCATGTGTCACTTCCTGTAACTAAATCATTAATATCGGCATCTGTGTGTTTAAATCTTGAATTACAGAATGAATCATTCTCTGGAATGTTCCTGGTGCATTTTTCATTCCAAATGGCAAAACAGTGATTTCATACAAAGCAGAAGGTGTTACAGATGCCGAAATTTCTCTACCTCTATCCGTTAATGGAACACACCAGTACCCTTTTAACAGATGAATCTTTGTAAGAAACTTAGCGTTTCCAACCTTGTCTATGCAATCAGCCGCTCTGGGGATAGGATAAGCATCTGTTTTTGTTACAGTATTCACCTTTCTATAACAAATGCAAAACGTAACACTACCGTCTGGTTTAGGCACAATAACACAAGGCGAACACCAATCTGAGTTAGAAGGCCTAATAATACCATTTTTCAGCATTACTCAATTTCTTGTTCAGCAAGTTTACATTTTTCCGTGTCATGCGATAAGGATGTCGTTTATTTGGCTTAGCATGACCGACATCGATATCATTGAAAGCGCATCGGGACATCGGGAAATAAATTCTTAAAATTCATAATTCACCGTTTCATCTCCAGTCACTGCTGCGCTGTAAATGGACCAATTTCTCATCAATCGAACTCAAAATACATGAGTTCGTTAGTTTAGCTGAAACAATGTTCAGTTTATGATGAGCCTCAGACTGGTCAATCAATTCGTTTCCAGCGTTTCAGACTCATTGTTATATTCCATTCTGGTCACAGTCGTGCATTGTTTATCGAAATATGGTTTTACCATGTTTACGTTTACCAGCTGTGTTGGCTTCCGTCGGTCTTGTGTTTTGACTAAATAATTAACATCATTGATCCTAGCGAAAATTTCATAACGGCCATGGTATCTCGCCTGAAGTGGGATCGTTTAAGTCGGTAAAAACATTAATACGTTGTCACACTTTTGAATTTTTCTCATCCTGGCTTCTTTATCAAAGTATGTTTTCATCCTGTTCTGAGAAACTTTCAGGTTTTTTTTCGCTAGGCTACAGGCTTTGTGTAATCTATTTTTGAATTTCAAAACATAGTCCAGCAAATTGGTATGCATGCCCTGATTAATCCACTGTTCCTTTACCAGAGTCAAATGTCCCCGAACCCTATGACCAAATACAGCTTCAAATGGACTAAAGCCTAGTGAATCCTGTACTGATTCTCTCACTGCGAATAATAGTAAATGAACTCCCTCATTCCAATCCTTTTCACTTTGAACACAGTATAGCTAAATCATTGTTTTGAGGGTAGAATGAAATCTTTCCAAGGTCCCTTGTGATTCGGGATAGTAAGCAGACGACATAATCTGCTTAGCTCCCAGTTCATAATCTACCTGCTGGAATAATCGGGACGTAAAATTGCTGCATTGGTCACACAGAATTTCTTTAGACAAACTAAATAAAGTAAAAAAAAACTTAACAAAAACTTTCGACACGGTTTCGGCTTTTCTGTTTCTGAGAGGTATTGCCTCGAGAAATCTGGATGCCCTACACATGATGGTTAGTAAATATTGATGACCAACTTTAGTATTTGGCAATGGGCAAACACAACCCACAATAACTTTAGAAATGGGTTCAAAAATAGCCGGATAAGGCTGCAATGCAGCCACTGGGGTGACCTGAATAGATTTAACCACAACCTGACAAGTGTGATAAGTCCTGCAAAATGTTGCAACATCTTTCCTCAAACTGGGCCAGAAGAATTGTTTCGAAACTTTGTTCACAGTTTTATTCACACCTGGATGGCCACCCAGGGGCCCGCTACGGGCTAAATTTAAAACCTCATTCCTATAGACATTGGGAACTACAACTTGGTGAATAATTGTCCATTCACTACTTGCAGCAATACCAGGTGGTCTCCACTTCTTCATTAACACTCCTGCCTTGAAATATTATCTACTGGCACCTTCCTAATATCATTATCTGAGAGAGCTTTTTCTTTTAGAGCTTCAATCTCAGGGTCTCTGCTCTTTTCTGCTATAAACCCCTGCCTAGACAGAGACAAATCTTATCTTCAAATTTAATACTTCGATCCTGGTGAAATAGTGAAGGCAGAAAAGTCTCTGACAAGTCATCAAAACCTGAGTCCCGATTTTGGCTATCAGGGGTGGCAGAGTCATGCTGCACAGATCTGTCTGTATTGACTGACTTCCTAGTCATACTTCGATTTACTGCGCAGGAAGGAAAAATGTCATAATGCATCAATGATTGGCTTAGCTCTCAGCTGCACTGCAGGAACAACTTTACCATCTGCTAAGTCATTACCTAACAACAAAGAAACACCATCCACCGGTAAGCTGGGTCGTAGTCTTGTTTTAACAGGTCCTGTAACTAACAACGTCTTCTCAATTACCTTGTGCAGGGGTACAGGAACAACGCCGACCCCGATGCCTATAATAAGGTTTACCTCATCAGTGGCAGGCTCATCACTAAACTTTAGAACACTGTCTAATAAAAGTGACTGAGAAGCCCCAGTATCTCGATGGATTTTCACTGCTACCGGGGTTGTCCCTTCATTCACTGACACAGACCCATCTGACATAAAATGATCGAATCTCTTCCTAACTCAGTCAGACCTCTCAGCCCCCGACAGAGTGTCTTCAGAATGTTCAGAACCCCGTGGGTGTCTGGGTGTTTCAACACGCTGAACACAAACATCTGGAACTGCCTCCTTTTCTTTGTTCTTCTTCAGAAGGAAACAGTTAGCTTTAACATGACCAGCTCTCCTGCAATAGTGACAAGTAAGACTATTTCTCTTCCAATTGCTTTCCTTCATCCTTACTTTTGTCACTAGACATAAATTTATTTTCTTGTTTACCCTGACTGTCCATGTTACACTATTGAAAATTATTACTCGGGGTAAATTTAAATTTGTGGGTTAAGGCAATCTCATCTTCTAACTTCAACGTGGCAGCGTCCTTCTCATCCAGATATGTTTTTATGTCATTACGGATGCACCTTTTGAATTCCTCAATTAGACCCAACTCTTTCAAGTTGCTAAAGTTATCATTCACACTTTTAGATGTACCCCATCTCTCGAAAGATACAGAGATATACAGACTTTTCATAAACAAATTCCACATAATTCTGGTTCATAGTTTGCTTCACATTTCTAAACATTTGTCTATAAGCTTCTAGAACCAATTCATAGGCTTTAAGCAAAGCCTGTTTCACTCACATAATTAGCTGCCTCTTCAATTGATAGGGCCGAATAAGCCTGTTGAGCCTTACCCTTAATTACACTCTGTAAAAAGAGAGGCCAGCATTCGTCCGGCCACTTTAGACCCTAAGCCACCTTCTCAAAATGCTGTAAGTACTTATCAACCTCAGCCTCCATCAAATGGAGGGACCAGTTTAACTTCCTGACTGGCCACTAACGGTATAACATCTCCCTGGAGCCAGGAGTTTGCCTCCCGAGCCGCACCCTGTCTCTCTCTATCTCAAACTGCCTTTGTTTGTCTCTTTCTCTTTCCTCAGCCTCTAATTCAAATCTCTCTAACTTCATTTGTTCCAGTCTTAATTGGGTCTTAAGTTAACTTTCAGGAAACCTCTCTAACACATCTTCCTCAAATTCCTCCTTGTTTATGTAGGGCTCAGCTATTATCCTCTGAATCTGTACCTTTTTCACAGACCGTTTTACATCAGTAAGTTTCAGCTCCTTAGCCATGGCCAACAATTCATCGTTTTAGGCTTACGAATTGTAACGGTTATAAGCGAATCAGCAGCTGGTCAGGTTTCAACGTTCAATCTTTATTAGAATCTACTCTAAATATAGTAACTTAACGAGTTAAGCAAAAGTTATCAGTGTTATGTGTATATATGTGTAACTATCAAGCTTAAGAACAGTTATTAAAGTCTTAAGATTCAAACGGTAAATTAGTAAATTTCAGTAATCAACGGATTAACTGATGATTGGATTTTGTTATGCAGAGTGGAATATAGAGAGAGTTTGATTCACGTCGAATTCCACAGGCTCCACGCTGGTTAAACGAGATAACAGTCAACAAGATCATGCCCGTCGAGTCGCTCCGTAACCACATACGAATTATCACCATAAGTAATCTGTCACAGGAATATCGTCTTCCAGGGGCTGCCACACAACATACCCAGGTAAGGTTCAACAAACAAGTGGTCCCACAGGATATTCGAGAAAAATCCACTCCTATAGATTATATGAAGTGACAGTCACGTTTCCGTTAAATGATCCACCCATACTTCTGGTCATAGGAGAGTTCCAATACCCAGCACTCACTCTCTTTCTGTCCCTCTCTGTTTAATCTGCACAGGCCACGACATCCTGTGACTGACGTCATAGCCCCGCCTCACTCAGGTGCTCTTAAAGGAACAATCAGTTACGACGCAGGTTCGTAACATTACAATTTTCTCAATCAAAAATGAAATAGCATATTGCAGACGAGTTCGTAAGAAAATCGAAAATATTGTTATATTATTTATGAATGAGACATAACTCCAATAGATTCACGCTCTGGTTTACATTGAGGAATATGTGACAGACTCAGCCAACGTAAGGGTGCAGAGATACACGGTGTAGGCAGCAAATTAGAATTTATGAGTGAAATGTATTCATATAAATAATTCTGGTACATGAAACAAGCTGCCTTGGTGGGTTTTATTTCGATCAATGTATGAAATTAATAACGCACGTATTTATTTAAATTAATTGATGTATTTATTTTGTTTATTTTCATTCAACATTTCAGAAGTTGTGTTGCCAATCAATAGAGGTTTACTGATCAGATGCTGCTCACTTGGCGTTGTGTGTTTTAGCAACGTATAGCATGCAGAATTACGTCGGGCCGAATGGTCTGTTTGCCATATGACCCTGAGGCGTCGAATGTGCTGCTCAATACAACCGTCATTATTCATCAATGCACTGTCTCTCTCACAATTTTAACATAATCCAACTGCAGAAGACTCTTGTTCTTAGAATAGCTCAGTGAATACAGAATATATTTTAAGAGTATTCACTAGATTGGTGGAACAGAAGGAAAGAAGGAGAAAAAACCCACCGGCTCACACTGAGTCAGATATTCACAGGTACGGGACTGAGACCACATCCGTAACGCTGGAGCAGACAGATACAGAACGAACCCCACACTTACACGATAGTGGAGAGGGTCAGATACAGAATGAAGCCCAAATTCTCTCACCGTAACGGAGACTGTCAGGTGCAGAATGAACCCCATACTCTCACACTGTAAATGATCAACAGACACAGAATGAAACCCAGACTCTGACACTGTAACAAAGACTGACAGACACAGAATGAAACCCACACTCTCACACCGTAGCAAAGACTGACAGATATAGAATGAAACCCAGATTTACAAGATAGTAGAGAGTGTCAGATACAGAATGAAATCCACACTCACACTGTAGCGGAGACCGTCAGATACAGAATGAAACCCAAACTCTCACATTGTAGCAGAATCTGACAAATAAGGAATGAAACCCACAATTTCACACTGGAGCAGAAACTGACAGATACAGAATGAAGTGCTTACGAAATGTTCAACAAAACAGGTAATGATAATTAACCAGAAGATTTTAATGCTACCAGGATGGAGATTAGGAACGAAATTACGAGAGCCTGAGGTGCCTGAGAAGGCCTTTGCCAGCAATATTAAGTGTTACGTACTCGTGACACGTGACAGTGGTACCCTTGTCACATGACTGGTGTTGAAGTTATACTGGACTTGAGGTAATGGTCTTGTGATGTTGTAGTGACGTCATTTTCCCGCCAGTAGAGGTCATGTGACAGATTTTTTTTACAGGTTATAAAAGGAAGACCCCACCCTGTGAGGTGGGGCAGTTCGTGGCTGGATTTGCCAAGTTGACTTCATGCCACTGCGTGACTTAGTGTGATGACGCAGTTTAGTTGAAAGATGAAGTTTTATCTAATGCCTAAAGTTTAAAAGGTCATTGCCAGCAGTTTCTTTACAATGCTGTTGGTTAAGAATCGGTGGAGAGTGAAGATCAGAGTTCGGGAGTTAAAGATCGAGGAGAATCTACGACGGTGAAACGGGTTCGACCTTATTTTATCCTTATTCGAAAGGAATTCGTTGACTGTTCTCGTGTTAATCTCTGCGGGATAGCAGAAGATTGAGGACAGCGTGATAAAGGAAAGGTCAGTGCCTTTAAGCCGTTACGTTTCGTAAATTCTACGTGGGAAAAGTTCGACGCCGGGGATCGAAGCAAAACGACGTGGAAGAGAATTTAAATCCCCTTAAAAAGTCTCTCCTTTTAAATGGCCTGTGAGCATTTTGAACTTTTTGCAACATCGCTTTAAGAACTGTTTGAGCTGCATCGCTTTAAGAACTGTTCAAGCTGCCGCACAGTAGCTGATTTCCGGTTACGTTGGTGTTTGTTTACTTTTGGGGGGTTTGTTTTCAGTGTTTAATAAACGTGTTATTTGTTATAAAAACCCTTGCCTAACTCACATATATTTATTGTTGCCTGAATACGTAACATAAATATGGGGGCTGCGTCCGGATTGGATTGTTTGAGTTTAAATGCTTGTTAACTTTTGAGTCGGTGTTTTGGAAACGGGGAATACTCGATGTTTTTTGTTTGATTGGCTTGTGAGTGGTACTCGGCAACGATGAATATTGATGAGTTTCTGGATTCGCCAGGTGCGGATTTGTTAGCGAAGGCGAAAAAGACTGAGGTGTCTGAGATAGCTAGTAGATTGCAACTTAAAGGTATTTTGCAGACTACATCGAAGGCTGTTATACAGAGAAAAATCGCGTCTCACTATGTGGATTCGGGTGTTTTTGATGATTCGCTTTTAGAATCGTTTCCAATAAGTAATTTGGAGATGCAGTTGCAAATCGAACAAATGATGTTAGAGCGTTGTAAATTAGAGGCTGCACAAAAACAGAGAGATTTTGAATATGCAATGGAGGAATTAAGGTCTGGGAAACAGTCATCTGGTTCTAAAAAACCGTTTGTTGCTAGTCAAGAAATTAAATTGGTCCCTCCATTTAGTGAAACAGAAGTGGAAAGATATTTTCAACATTTTGAAACTATTGCTCGGATGTCAGAGTGGCCGAGAGATAAATGGTCAGCGTTGTTACAGAGTGTAATTAAAGGCAAAGCACAACAAGTTTACACAGCTTTATCTGCTGCGCAAGCATTAGATTATGATATTGTGAAAATGCATAATCTCAGAGCGTACGAATTAGTCCCAGAAGCTTATAGGGAAAGATTCAGAAGTTTAAAGTTGTCTGTGGAAAAGACTTATGTGGAATTTGCCTATGATAAAGCTATGTGTTTTGAGAGATGGGTTTCTTCTAAAAATGTAAATGGGGACTATGATACATTGTGAGAGCTGATTTTAATGGAGGAATTTAAAAGAAACATTCCTGTTGAAGAAAGGACCTACTTAAATGAGAGGGATACTGATACATTGCAGGACTGTGCTAGATTAGCTGATGAGTATGTTTTAATCCATAAGAATAAATTTCCACAGGGCAGAATTTTTAAGAGGAAAAATAACATGGAGACTCAAGGTAAATTAGAAATTAAATCAGAGGTTAATGGGAAAGGTAAGGAGGAAGGAAAACCTGTGAAGGAAAGACAGTTTGGTCTTATTTGTAACTATTGTAAGAAACCTGGCCATGTAATAGCTAACTGTTTCAAATTGAAAAAGAAAGAGAAGGAAGCAGTTCCAGATGCTTGTGTGCAACATACTGAAGCACCTGTAAAATTACAGGGTTTGGTAAACACAAATGAGGCTTTGTTAGAGTCTGACCAAGTTAGGAAGGGATATGATCATTTTATAACTGAAGGGTTTGTATCCTTGAAAGAAGGATCTACTCTGGTGCCAATACATTAAAAATCCTTAGGGATACTGGAGCTTCTCAATCACTGATGTTAGACAGTGTGTTGAAGTTTAATGAGGAGAGTGATACTGGTGAGGTAAATTACGTAAGAGGTGTTGGGAGTCATTTTATGCCTGTACATTTACATAAAGTAAATTTAACGTCAGGGTTAGTTACAGGATTTGTTAAAATAGGATTACAGCATAGTTTACCTGTGAAGGGTATTTCTTTATTGTTAGGTAATGACTTGGCAGGTGGACAAGTTTTTGCTGAAGTGCATTTGACAAAGGAGTCAGAGGAACCAGAGATGAATTCTAACACGGATTCTTCCTGTGTTGTGACTAGAGCTATGGCTAAAAAAGATTGATGTGCAGAATGAGGTTGTTACTCAGGACTGTTCAACTCAGGATTCGAGTTTTGAGGATGTGTCAGAGACTTTCTTACCTTCGTTGTTTGAACAAGATTCTGGGAGTAAGTCTGACTATGAAGATTTATCTCTGTCTCGGAAGGAGATGATAGCAGAGCAGAATAGAGACCCTGAGATTATAAAATTAAGGGAACAAGCTTTACTAGATAGTGAAATTGAGAAGGTGCCAGTAGGATATTACTTGGAAAAAGGAGTGTTGATGAGGAAGTGGAGGTCACCTACAATTCCTGCAAGTGAGGAATGGAATGTTGTTTACCAGGTAGTTGTTCCTAAAGTTTATCGAAATGAGATTTTGACTTTAGCTCATAGTGTGCCTTTAGGTGGACATCAAGGGGTAAGGAAAACTGTGGACAAGATTTTAAAAAAAAATTACTGGCCTGGTCTAAGAAAAGATGTGGCAATGTTTCGTAAAACGTGCCATACTTGTCAAATTGTGGGTAAACCAAATCAAGTTACACCAATAGCTCCATTACAACCTATTCCAGCATTTGGTGAACCATTTTCTAAAGTTATTGTAGATTGTGTTGGTCCATTACCAAAGACAAAAACTGGTTATCAGTATTTGTTGACTATCATGTGTACTTCGTCTAGGTTTCCAGAGGCAGTACACCTAGGAATATAAAAGCCTAAACTGTGACAAAGGCTCTTATAAAATTCTTTACTTATTTTGGATTACCTAAGGAAATACAAACTGATCAAGGCAGTAATTTTATGTCTGGATTGTTTCAACAGATAGTTTATAAATTGGGAGCTAAGCAAATCACTTCGTCTGCATACCATCCAGAATCGCAAGGTGCCTTGGAGAGGTTTCATTCTACCCTCAAGCGTATGATTAGGACATATTGTGTGGAAAATGAAAGTGACTGGGATGAGGGTATAAACTTACTTTTATTTGCAGTAAGGGAATCGGTACAGTAATCTTTAGGTCTTAGTCCATTTGAACTTGTGTTTGGGCATAGAGTTAGAGGACCTTTAGCTTTATTGAAGGAACAGTGGATTAGTAAGGAAGTACACACTAATTTGTTGGACTATGTTTTAAAATTTAAGGACAGGTTACATAAAGCTTGTAGCTTAGCCAAGGAAAATTTAAAGTTGGCTCAGGGGAAAATGAAAACTTGGTATGATAGGGAAGCTAGGATGAGGATGTTCAAGCCTGGAGATAAGGTGTTGGTTCTTTTCCCAGTGCAGACAAATCCTTTACAAGCTAGATTTCATGGTCCTTATGAAATTGTGTCTAGAATCAATGATGTGGATTACGTAATAAAAACTCTAGATCGTAGAGGGTCAACACAACTTTGCCATATAAATATGATTAAACCATATTTTGAGAAACAATCTGATACTCTGACTGTTGTGGTTAGTGAGAATGAGTTTGATTTAACTAGGAACATGATAGATGATTCATCTGACTTTCATTCTAAATCCAACATTGTTTCTGTTAGGTTACGTAATTCAACCATTCTGGAAAATATGGATGAGAAATTAGCACATTTACAGCTAGAGCAGAAACAGCAGATGAAGGAATTAATTTTTAAATATAAGGATTTGTTTCCAGATGTTCCGAGAAGGACTACTATAGCTTCACATGATGTAGATGTTGGAGATGCCAAACCTATCAAACAACATCCATATAGGATGAACATTGAAAAATGTGAACTTGCTGAGAAAGAAGTTGAGTACATGTTAGAGAATGATATTATTAGACATTCTAACTCGAATTGGTGTTCGCCATGTGTTATGGTAACAAAACCAGATGGTAGTATTAGGTTTTGTACGGACTATAGGAAGGTGAATGCTGTAACGAAAACAGATGCATATCCAATTCCTAGAGTAGATGATTGTGTAGATAAAGTTGGAAAAGCAAAGTTCCTTACAAAGACTGATTTATTGAAAGGGTATTGGTGTGTTCCATTAACGGACAGAGGTAGAGAGATTTCTGCATTTGTACCTCCATCTGGGTTATATGAGTATAATGTTCTTCCATTTGGGATGAAGAATGCCCCAGGTACTTTCCAGAGGATGAATAACTCTGTGATTCAGGGATTGAAAGATACTGATGCTTATATTGATGATTTACTGACAGGAAATGATACTTGGGAAGCACACATGATTGCGGTGGAGAAATTGTTCGAAAGGCTTTCAAAAGCTAACTTAACTATTAATTTAGCTAAGAGTGAATTTGGACATGCCACTGTGACTTACCTTGGTTATGTTGTGGGTCAAGGTAAGGTAGCTCCTGTTCAGGCAAAAGTTCGGGCAATTTTAGAGATTCCCACTCCAACGGGGAAAAAAAAACTCTCAGAAGATTCTTGAGAATGGTAGGATATTATCGAAAATTTTGTAAGAATTTTGCTAATGTTGCCCTTCCATTAACTAACGTTCTGCAGAAGAATGTGAAGTTTGTGTGGACAGTGCCTTGTCAAGAAGCATTTGAAAAATTGAAAACGATGATATGTCAACAACCTGTGCTTAAAGCACCTGACTTTGAAAAACCTTTTTCATTAGCTGTAGATGCTAGTGATGAGGCTGCAGGAGCAGTATTAATGCTAAGGAATGAGGGTGATGAGGTTGATCATCCAGTAGCTTACTTTTCTAAGAAATTTAATAAGCATCAAAGAAACTATTCGACAATAGAGAAAGAATTGTTATCTTCTGTTTTAGCTTTAGAATATTTTGAGGTATATGTTGGTACAACTCAAAAACCACTTATTGTTTACACTGATCATAATCCGTTAGTTTTTCTGAGTAAGATGAAAAACAAAAACTGAAGATTATTAAATTGGAGTTTGATGTTACAAGAGTACAATATTGTGATAACTCATATTAAAGGTAAAGATAATGTGGTTGCTGATTGTCTATCTCGATGTTGAATGTACAATGTAGTTTTTTTTATGGAGTAGTTTTTTTTATTGTAACACTCCTACTGTATTGTGAGTTGTAAGATGTTATATGATGGTATTATATATTGTGTATGTTATATAATTTATACATTTGTTTTTCTTGTAAGTAATTGTTAAAAATTTTTGTTCTTGTCAGACCAAAAATGTTTTTTTGGAGGGAGGTGTTACGTACTCGTGACACGTGACAGTGGTACCCTTTTCACATGACTTGGGTTGAAGTTATACTGGACTTGAGGTAATGGTCTTGTGATGGTGGAGTGACGTCATTTTCCCGCCAGTAGAGGTCATGTGACAGGTTTTTGTTACAGGTTATAAAAGGAAGACCCCACCCTGTGAGGTGGGGCAGTTCGTGGCTGGATTTGCCAAGTTGGCTTCATGCCACTGCGTGATTTAGTGTGATGACGCAGTTTAGTTGAAAGATGTAGTTTTATCTAATGCCTAAAGTTTAAAAGGTCATTGCCAGCAGTTTCTTTACAATACTGTTGGTTAAGAATCGGTGGAGAGTGAAGATCGGAGTTCGGGTGTTAAAGATCGAGGAGAATCTACGACGGTGAAACGGGTTCGACCTTATTTAATCCTTATTCGAAAGGAATTCGTTGACTGTTCTCGTGTTAATCTCTGCGGTATAGCAGAAGATTGAGGACAGCGTGATAAAGGAAAGGTCAGTGCCGTTAAGCCGTTACGTTTCGTAAATTCTACGTGGGAAAAGTTCGACGCCGGGGATCGAAGCAAAACGACGTGGAAGAGAATTTAAATCGCCTTAAAAAGTCTCTCCTTTTAAATGGCCTGTGAGGATTTTGAACTTTTTGCAACATCGCTTAAAGAACTGTTTTTGCAATATCGCTTTAAGAACTGTTCAAGCTGCCGCACAGTAGCTGATTTCCGGTTACGTTAGTGTTTGTTTACTTTTGGGGGGTTTGTTTTCAGTGTTTAATAAACGTGTTATTTGTTATAAAAACCCTTGCCTAACTCACATATATTTATTGTTGTCTGAATACGTAACATAAGGAAAACCCCATGGCAGCCTTTTCCACACTGAGCGTAGAAAAGTGTGTAAGAAACCGGAGGAGGTAGCAGAGGTACTTAATGAATACTTTGCTTTAGTATTCACTACGGGAAATTCACTACGAGTATTCACTAAGGATCTTGGGGATCCTTATTCACTGAGGATCTTGGCGATTGTAGATATGACTTGCAGTAAGCGGAAGATTCAGTGTGTAGATGTTAAGGAAAAGGATATGATTCTAACAACGAATAACGCGAACCCAAGTGCAGGACACTGGCACGGAGATTTGTTTAGGATGTAGACGTGAACGGCAAACAGGAGGGAGAGCAGGTAGGCAGGAGATGTCGGACAGAATTTATCTTGACTCGGAGCGTCGAGAAAGAAACGGCGGACAAAACTATTCTTAGTACGGAGAGAAGGAGTTACACTGAAGTAAAACTTTAGAAGACTTATCTTGGCGCGGAAAGGCTCGGTTTTTGTTTTGTTATGCAGAGTGGAATGTAGCGAGAGGCTGATTCACGTCGAATTCCACAGGTTCCATGCTGGTTAAACGAGGTAACAGTCACCAAGGATCATGCCCGTCGAGTCGCTCCGAATCCACATACGAATTATCATCAAAAATGACCTGTTCCAGGAATACCGTCTTCCAGGGGCTACCACACAACATACCCAGGCAAGGGTCAACACACACGTGGTCCCACGGGATATTCGAAAAAAATCCACTCTTATGGATTACACGAAGTGACAGACACTTTTCCGTTACGCACTGCGTGCCGATGATCAACCGTCATATGCATATAGTGATTCGTTATGCGTCCCATTCCCACGAATCATACCAAATATATTGGGTGAATCACTAAAAGCGATTGCCAAGCGCTCCAGGGCAATATCAAATAGTAAAGGGCTTAAAGGACAACCCTGTCTAGTACTTCGACAGTTAACAAAAACGGGATCTATGATTATTAGTAAATACATCAGCAAGCTGTATCAATTTATATACCAATTGAATATAATCAATTGAATATATCATTGAATCCAGGATATAAATTTTGGGCTAAAATTAAATTTCTCAAGTATATTAAATAAATATTCCCATTCAAGTCTATCAAATGCCTCCTCGGCGTCAAGCGAAATAACACATTCTGGAGTATTAGATGAAGTAGTGTATGCAATGTTCATTAACCTCCAAACATTAAAATGCGAATAACGATTTTTAATAAATCCTGTCTGATCCTCGGAGGTAATTTGAGACAATACATTCTCTAATCTAATTGCTAATATATTGGAAAATATTATAGAATCCACATTCAACAAAGATATAGGTCTGCATGATGCATATTCAGTGGGATCTTTATCCTTTTTTAGGAATTAAATAATTAGATGCTTCTTAAAAGGATCGTGGTAATACACCTATAAATAAAGCACTCTAAAAATTATACGTGACCATGTAGAAAGTAAATCTGAAAAAGTTTTTCAAAATTCAGCGGTATACCCATCCGGGCGAAGTGCTTTACCAGAGTTCATCAAAAACATTGCTTTCTTTATTTCCTCTTCAGTAATGGGTGCATCTAATGCTAAAAGTTCATCGGCTGGTAATTTCTGAATACACAGTTTCCTTAAAAATTCATGCATTATCGCAGGATCATCTGGAAATTCTGATTGATATAAATTGGTATACAATTCATGAAAAGGTTTATTAATTTCATCGTGATCAACCGTCAATATACCATTCCATCTACGAACTTTGTTAATGTGACGTTTCGCCAAAGCAGCTATCAATTGGTTAGCAAATAATTTACCCGAATTATCACCATATATTGAAAATAATTCTTCGTTTTAAGTAATTGATTTTTAATCAGGGATGTTAACAACAAACTATTTTGCAACTGAAGTTCAATTCTCTCTTTATAAACCTGCAGTTTGGGAGCAATAGAATATATTTTTTATCAAGTTCTTTAATTTTATCAACCAATACACGTATATCACTATTAATTCGTTTTTTTTTCAATCCAGCAGAGTATGAAATAATTTGCGCACGAATATATATTTTAAAGGTATCCCATAATGTCTCACTGGAAATTTCTTCCGTTGAGTTTGTTGAAAAGAAAAATGAAATCTGTTCATTTTTTAAATTTTTTTATTTATTTATTAAATTTTTAGAAAATTACGAAGAATAAATGTAGTGATAAAATAGTAAGAAAAAGAAAAATAATATTAACCCTCCCCCCTCCCCTTAACCCTCCCCCCCTTAACCTTTGTCTAAAGAAAGAAAGAAGAAAAAGATTGCCTGGATATCGGAGGATCCCCACATGCTCCATGAAGTTCAAAATAATTTTAATATGTATTTTTATTTTCCCCAATTACTTTATAATTTTATCTTCAAAGGACCTATGTATTTAATCCTATCTTATGTAGGTATGGGAGCCAAATTTTCAAAAACATATCATATTCATTTCTTAGATTGTATGTAATTTTTTCAAGTGGAATACAGCTATGTATTTCATTATTCCAACGATCCATAGTTAAATATAAATCAGATTTCCAAGTAACTGCGATGACTTTTTTGGCTACTGCCAATGCAATTTTTATAATTTTTTTCTGATACTTATTCAATTTAAGTAAATCTGTTCTTTAATGAAATTAACAAAATTTAAATCCTGAAACAAAATAGAGTTGAACCCTCCATTGTCATTGGACATTTTGCGCGTTCTAGGCGCTGTCTCCGCGTGGGCTTTTGAGTGTCCGTATCTTTCGTCTCTGGGTCGGTTCGGTTCCTAGCTCCCACACTGTAAATTGTCCAGAGTGTTCCGTTACTAACATGACTCAGTATAAGAGTTTCATCATACCACTCTGCGCTTTCGTTACAGCCGCAGTGTTTTGTGGTCACAGAGATGCGAAGGGATGATGAATATCGCAAAGACCAGTTGAGGAAAGGGGGATCGCGGATACGGTGTAGGAAGTACTCGGGTGAAGCAGGCGGGGTGGGAGAGGTCAGAGAGATGGCACAGGTTGCTTGTTTCAGAGGGACTATAGAATGCAAGCGCTGTAATCCCAGAATGCCCACAAGAAGGATAGTCCTCTAATTGCTTAGTTGCATTTATGGGCAGTATTCTCTTACTCACACTTCCCTACCTCATCCCTGTCTCTCTCTCTCAACCCCCAGTGTATATTTCCCTCTCCAACTCTTATAATCTCCCGCCCCTCTGTATCCACCCGACTCTCCAACCCCTCCGGCCACCAGTATCTAACCCTGCCTCCTCCTTTGACGGCTATCCCCCTCCCGCTTTCTACCGACAACAAACTCCCGACTCCGATCTCTCTCCCCATCTAAAATCTTTCCTCAAACACCGATATCTCTCCATACCAGATCCCTCGCCTTCCCCGACCTTTCTCTACCCTCATCTTTCTTTCGCTACCACACCAGTCTCTGTCCCCGTCTCTTTCTCCCCAGTCCCTCCCTTCCGTCTCTCTGGCCAGAGTCGACTCCTTTCCCTGGTAATACCTTTTCTCTTCATTGACTGCTCATGGAGTGTCGTGGAGTGAAGATGGCCTCTGAACCTACGTGTTTTATAGTTGAAATAATAAAAATTGCTTGTTGGTAAATACAGATTCTCTGTACCTCACTGATCATTATCACAAGGAATGATGTTTGTAACAGTGGCGTCCATCATTAAAGTTGTCCACCAACAGGACGCGGCCTCTACACAGTGTTACCATCGGGAGGGAGATTAATTGTACTGCTACCGTAAAGTTAACAAATTTCACGACGTATGCCTGTGATATTAAATTTGTTTCTAATTTTGATTCACTTGCAGCGGGGATGTGTCATTTTGAATTAGTTGAATGTCTGTCAGAACCTCGTGAGACGAAGGGTTGTACTGTACTGTAATATTCTATGTTCTATGCTCTATCTACTGTACCGCATCTCACTATTTAAGTCCAGTCGATTAATTATTTAAAGCTACGACACCTTCGTTTCCAGACTACTCTCAATGCGCCCGATAATATTGCAGGATCATTTAACAATAGGCCATAAATATCAGTGACAGCCACAGGATGATAATGACAGTTTTGCCTGAAAGGGACTCGTCAAGTTCTACGTAATGAGGAATTGTCCTCGGTGTTCAAACTACGCTGGTCATGGCGTATGAAGGGAAGTATCTGTACAACCAGGATCATTGGCGATAGTCAGTATGGGCCAGTGCGTAGTAGGTCATGTCATAGAAACGTACAAAGCTTTACGAGGTAGTTACCAGGAATGGTGTTGACGGCAAGGCAGTGGATACCGTCTGCAGGGACTTCAGCAAGGAACTTGAAAGGTTTCACATGGGAGGATGGTCAGGATGGGTCAGTCGCTTGGCTTTCACAATGAGGAAGTAAATTGGGATCCTTGCTGTGTCCGTTGTTATTTGTAATCTATATCAACGATCTGGATAATCATGTCATCAACTGGATCAGCAAGTTTGCCGATGACAAGAACGTTACGGGTGTAGTCGACAGCGGACAGAGTACCAGAGTATGAGTCGGGATCTGGGCCATCAGGGAAAATGTTTGAAAACTGTCAGATCGAATTTAACGCACACAACTGTTAGATGTTGCCCTTTGTTAACTGAACCACAAGCCAGGGTTGGTCTGACACAATGAGAAATAGGGCACTGAGGAGTACGATAGAATAAACGAATCTGGGAATGCAGGTCCATAATTCAATGAAATTTGCGGCACAGTTAGACAAGATCGCAAACTTTCCGCACACTGGCCTTCCTAGACCAAAGTACGGAGTGCAGGAGTTGGGATGTTACGTTGCTGTTGTTTAAGCCTTTATTGGGGCTTAATTTGGAATATTGTGTGCGGTTGGGCTCAACTACCTGCAGGAAAGATGCAAATAAGATTGAAAGAATGCAGGAAAAAAAGTTACACGGCCATTGCCGGGACTGAATGTTTTGAATTAAAAGGAAATATTACATACATCAGACCTTTATTTCCGAGCGGGTAGAAAACTAAAGGGAGATTTGATAGAGTTGTACAACATTATGAGGCGTATAGAGAGTGTAAATGCAAGCGGGCTTTCTCCACTGATGTTGGGCGAGAATACAACTGGAGATCTTGGGTGAAGTGTGAAATGTGAAAAGTTTAATGGAAACATGAGGGGAGGCTTCTTCACCCAGAGGGTGGTCAGAGTGTAGACAGTGCTGACAACACAAATGGTAACTGAGATACCGATGTCAACGTTTAAGAGATGATTGGAGAAATACACGGATGAGAGTGATTTCCAGGAACTGATGCGAAATTCGAAGGCAGCATATCTTTCCGAAATTCTATGAAGTGCTGATGTATGCTAGCTTCAGCTCTCTACATCTCACTCTCCTAAGGTCTTTAGAATGCGTGTTGAGGCCTTTTGCTTTGGAAGTTGTGGATGGCCACGGTCCGGGTCGTAAAAAAAAAAGAAGCTTTTGACTTCATAGGCCAATGTACTGAGTACAGGAGTGAGGATGTTATGTTGATGTTGTTTAAGACATCATTGCTGTCTAATTTGGAATACTGTGTGCTGTTGGGCTCATCTACCTGCAGGAAAGATGTAAATAAGTTTGAAAGAATACAGAAAACAAATGAAGACTGTAGTTCCGGGTTGGAGGTGGATGTGACAGTGGTCTCAGTACGGTGAACAGATCTGTTGCTACAGAGGTGCTAATAGGTAAAAGGGATGATTAGCCTCGATACTATACAACAAAGGGTCATTTAATCCGAATCCTATCCTTGGTCAGACATTGGAGGTCAGTAATCCTGGAAGTCGTTGGAGGTTTGGAGACGTCATGTTTTAATTGTGTTGAATATTAACTCGTGGACGATACGTTACCTTCTGCGCCTCTTTGTCTTGGAGTCGAAAGGCTTCATTAAATTGTTTATGATTGCAATTACAGATGTTTGTTAACCATTGAACAAATAAGAGCATTTCACTTTCTGAAATATTTTGAAGATATGAATGCATTGTAGCGATTTGCATAACATTTGCCACCTTCTAGTCTTTCAGTTCTTCTTCCGTGGTCAAGGAAAAAAGAAATATCCTGTCCGGAATCTCAGCAATATATTCGTTTCCCTTCCCAAATCAGCTCAATTATATCCATTCCGGCACCGGGGAATCATCTATCATAATGTTTTCCAAGTTTCAAGCGCATCCTCTTTCTCAGCGTCGGCATGTTCTGGCATATCTGCCTTTTGACGCTGTGTTCACATTCATTAATGTATTCAGTGAGGAGCTTGGGCTCCAGACACAAGTTTTCCTCTTTTACCTCTGATCTGCCCACACTGTCTCCAGTCTCCTCCTGTTCTTCACAGTGCAACTCGCCAAGGATTTCTCAAATCCCCTTCTAAATGTTCTAAGTCCATTACTAAATTCTCTTCTGTGTGCATTGTGACCTTCCATAACCCTGCCAGATCCTTTTTTCCCGACACCTTAAGTACCTTTCTTTCTTCCTCTTGACGAGTTGTTCCAACTTTATTGCCACCTAGGGTTACTTTATGCTATCATCCTTGCCCTGTGTCAATGAAACAAACCCTTACTGAACCCCATGTCAGTGCTCCCTAAACAATCTCCACATATCTGTTGCACATTTCCCAGAATACATCATTTCCCAATTTACGTTCCCATCTTCCTGACAGGTAGCACCATACACCGCAGCCCCACAATTAAACAGATTCCATGCTCCCTGGTCCTATCCATGTGCAAGTTAAATAGAGGGCAGATCTGCCCTATTGCTCTGAAATGCTGACCCTCCGAGAGATCCGTCACCTGATCCGTTTCCGTTTCTAATATTAGATCCGGTATGGACTGCTCGCCAGTCCGCCTGTCTTCATATCGTGAGATGAATCCTTCCTCGACACAACTGAAAAATTATGCCATACCAAGACCTTTTACCCTGGGGAGATGCCAGAGAATATTCTGGAAGCTTCAGTTACCCGTGCCAATAACATGGCCGATGTCAAATATTGGCTTCCCGATCGGATCTTTACCGTTCCCGTAGCACTTATTTGGCTGATCCGGTGGGCGGCTGTATTCAATACTCCAAACGGAGTGATCAGCTTCATGTTTGTGTGTTAGTCGCACTATCTATTAATGAGCAAACGCTCCACGTTGTCCTCCCTTTCTGCAGCTGCGATACTATCCCTGGTTTCCTATTGCGTCCCCTTTACACTCTGTTACCCGACCCTGTCCATTTTGAAACAACTAAATCCCGGAAAGTCCTGAAGCCATCCCTGCCCTTGTGACAGTCGAGTGTCTGTGATAGATTGGAACATACCTCAACCAATGTAACAATCACGTCAGCAACATTGAGCGTTGGTATTGATTGTTTGAATTTATGACATATTTGCCAAAACTGTTCAATGTAAAACCGCTTTATTTGAAAACCCCGCTGAATTGTCATTAGACGCGGGCGTTATCTACACCGATGGCCATTTAATGTAAACACATACTTCATTCCATTCCTCAGCGCTTCTCTGAATTTCCTCTGTGTCAGTGTATAGATACAAGTATTGGTACACACGCTGAGCATTTGCAACATGAACCCAAATTGTTGTAGGATGTATACCGGGGAGCTCAAATATCTGTCCTCGTAAAAATAGTTTTGTGTTTGCCATTTCAAGGAATGGGCTACATAGGGGATCCAAAATAATATGAAATTAGCTGATATAGAAAACAGCAAAATCATCGATTTTCTGCGTTTTTCCACCTCGGCATCTTTCTGATTGTCGCTGCTGTGCCGAAGCTTTCTGCGGACTCTATTTGCCACAACGATATGCCTTACGGTTAACCCATTAAACACCAGGATTAAGCCGATTGGTAGCAATGGTGTTAAAATACTGCCCAGTAATGCGTATCCTCTCCACACGGGTGAAGTAGCGTATTCAGATGTGCCGATGCACCGCCAGGGTGTGTTGTCAATGATGACGTAAGGTTCAAGGGCAAAATAAACCGGGGCACATCTCCCGCAGCTCACAATAACCACGGTCACCATAACCACCGTTGCTGTTCTCTCGGTGCAGTATCGCTCCCGCAGCTTTCCGCAACATATTGCGATGAAGCGATCGAAGGTAAAACTGACCGTAAACCAAACAGAACAATCCGTCGCTACGATCCCGAATACAAGTGTCAGAGCGCATACAGGAGTGATGAGCAGGGATCTGGAATAAATGTAGATATTGTTGGTCTGTTCCACTAAAGCAGAAACGATAACTACCATCAGATCCGCTGTTGCCATTCCAACCAGGTAACGGGTGATGCATTTGGAGAGTCCGCATTTTCCCCGAGATAGGATCACAATCGCCGTTAAATTAACTACAAGGAATTTGAAAAAAAAAACATTAGAAATATGAATAGAATAAATGTAGATATTGTTTGGTCTGTTCCACTAAAGCAACAACGATAACCACCATCAGAACCGTAGTTACCATTCCAACCAGGTAACGGGTGATGCATTTTCCCCGAGAGATGATCACAATCGCCGTTAAATAAACTGCAAAAAATATTTGAAAAAGAAATAGAAATCTGGTCAGCAACAGCTCTCTCTGAATGCTCCCATTCTTCCAATGCTATGCAGAGTAGAGTTTGTTTGGAAATGGAAAACGGAAATCCAGTGTGTACGGTCTCAGTAGCTGCACTTTGGCTGGAGGACAATGACGCATTGGAATGGTAGTGGATTGGCGAAACTCCGGCAGTTGACAGCGAGGAAATGAATTCCACTACTCAATTACTGACACCAGTTACTGGTATCTCCCTAGTAACCGACACCATTTCCATTATTAGAGGTAAAAGTGCTGACAGGTTTGTTTGTAGCGATGACAAGGTGGAAAGAAGGAGATAATGCAAGAGTTTTCATTTCCTTATTTGCAGAAGAACAGATCTACGTGTCGAAAATAGACTGGACCGTCATTTGAATAAACTACCACGTTGTTATAATGTCGAATTGTCTGCACTGATATAGACTCGGACCTGGAAAAGCAGAGACCTGTGTCACTTCATAAAGCCTAGCGAAGTGAAATTATGAAACATTGACAATATTGGCACCGACTTAATTGACAAAGAAAAAATTGCAATCGAAGTATGGAAATATACATAAAACAATCAGAACCATGAACCCTCCACTCTGGAAACGTTTCAGCCAATGGTAGCATCTGTGCTTAGTAAGAGCACAGATACCGCAGCAGAGTAACGACGGCACCATACATAAAGTAACCAGCTCCGGCATCTTACCCGGGACACCAACCGCTACAAGTGTGGGATAGAAAATGGCTGCGATGTAGTAAATCGTCGAATATCCCATATTCCGTCAGAACCAGTGTTCAGTTGTACGGAGCGTTTCAGCTGCTCAGATGGACTGGTGATCGGTTTAGCAGACTTTTATTGAGGTGAGAGCAATTCCGCTGAGGCATTTAACGTAGTTGTCACGTCAAGGACATTAGTGACAACCAAATGCACAAACACTTACGTTAAACTACTTTTATCACTGTTCCCGTGTCATTAATTTGACTCCTCAAGGGATATTGCAATCTAACTATTTTAAAACAAAATATGACGTGAATATCCCATGTTATTTTTCATGATACATGGCTTCAGCTTTTTAAATAGGATAGTTTTATATCTATGTAGCTTTCAAAGTAGGCTTTCATCTTGAAGTCGATTTATTTTGTAACATTTGACGGAGCACATTCGCTTCTGAATTTGAGGGAAGGAGTTTGCTCTGGCAGGTGAAATGGAGAACACTTCTTTATTAAAGGGGAATATTCGTTCATTCTTTTCTTTCGTTCGTTCCAGTCATTCCGGGCGGTTTGAGTGATGGAAATCACAGTGACAGCTGGCATGTGTTACAATAAAATACACTACAAATATTCCTGCGAACACTGTAGAAGTTCCACAGCGATATTCCAGAGACCTGTCGTCAAAAAGGGAACGAGTCCTCGGGAGATTAGCGAGGGCTGTGGACAGTTTGAAGAACAATGTTTTCCAGCGTACACATGGGCCATTTGGCAGGAACCTGACCTCTGCCAATGAATGACCGGGCCGTCCCACACCCGTGACGTGCGATGCAGTCTACTTGACTTTGAATATGTTCTCAAACCTGCCACAATTCTACCACTATTTCTCCATCCATTCTCTGTCTGAACAAAAGCAGCAAGTTTCCAGGCTATTATTTGCCACGAAGTTGTATTTTTTTCTCCTGATTTACTGTCTGGTATATTGCCTTTCGAGCGTCACTGTGAGTATGTGCAGAACAGCGGAAGTGTTCAAGCTCACCAGTCAATCACACCTCCTTCTGCTCCTGCAGTGCACCGCTCCGTGCCGATTGTGGTTCTCGTACCGATGAGCGGCCATCGGCTTATTGGAGAAAGCCTCATCACTCTGTTTCCATTGTAGTTCTCGTACTATTGTGAAGCCCTCAGTTAACTCCAGCAAGTACCAACTTTGCCTTCAAATTCATCCTTCCAAAGTGAATCACTTCCCACTTTTCCGGGTTGAACTCTATCTGCAAATTATCACCGCTGTCCTGAGTTCTGTCTATATCTTGTTGTTATCTGTGACAAACTACTATACTGTCCATATACTGTCCAATTCCAGCAAATTCCACATCATTGAAAATACAATAAACCATCCTGCCACCTCCTTATCCAAGTAATTGATAAAAACACAAAAAGCTGGGGTCTCAGAAAAAATCTCTGCAGAACAACTGTCACCAGTATCCAGGGAGAAAAGGCTCCATCCACAACTATCCTCTGTCTTCTGTCGGCATCATTTCTGAATCCACCAACGAACCTTCCCTGGATGCCAAACCTTTTGACGTTATGAATGGTCCTACCTTGGCTAACTTTAACGCCTTGTTAAAATCCATTCATATCAGCTGAATTATCCGCCACTTCATTTCCAGAAGACCACGGAACAAACACGTTCTCCCATCTGTTTCACTCTTCCATTGTCTCCGCCTTAGCTTGGGCGAGTGTAAAGATGTGACCGATCCTCAACTTCCGGGTACAAACCGGAAGTGGTCGCCCAACTCACATAGGGAGCAACTGCTCCTTCATCCACGTCACCGTCGATTGCCTGAAAAATAAATCTAAGAGGATCATCTCATCTCGGTGCAGAGAATCTAATTGACAGTGTTTTCTGGAACTCATCGACTAGAGGACATTGACTATCACCAAGGGGTTGAAGTTTGTTAATATGATACTAACCCAACTTGTTTGGAGCGGTCTGTATTCTATATACTGATGGACCGGATCTGTCGGGGATATCATATGTCCCTACAAATCGCGAAGCTGTAAAGGGGCTCGGCTGATGCAGTGAGATCATGACCTTCTGTCCGATTTCCAACTTCTGCGGTTTTGTTCGCACTTCGAAATAAGCTTTGCTGTGCTATTTCCTCCGTCACATATTATTGGCGGCGACATAATCGGGCTCCTTAATAGAGTCAATTAATCGCTGCTTGCATTGGTCCTTTCCAATGCCATCATTTCGGCCTGTGATAAATCTAGCCCAAACAGGGATGCTAACCATTTCATTTCAGATTAGATTGTCTTTAAAGATCTTTTCATCCGTTCAGCAATTGCACTCTATTGTGATCGATAAGGGATACCAACCTGTGTTTTACCCCGGACTGTTACATTACATTTTGTATCACATGTGCGGAGTAGCGGGGACCATGAATGATTCTAGAGAGCTTTGCAATCCCCAAGGGGTGGAAATTCCGTCCAACATAATCCTGGCTGTAACGTCAGCCGTTTTCATTATCTAGTTGGGAAAGCCTCTATCCACTTGGTGAACGCATCCCCTATCCCGAGGGCATAGTTCAGTCCTCCAGGGCATGGAGGTGAAAATCTATACAACATAATCCTGCAAGTTAATACATGGTCCCTCTGTGGGGCATATCCTGAAAGTGCTTTTCTAGCCGATTTATCTGGGTTCTCACAGGGCACAAATCAAACAATTCTTACAATAATGTACATCTCCTCGCGGTTTTGGCCACCAACACAGATTCTTCAACTGTTCCATAGTTCTATCTGCTCCTTGATGCCCACAAATGTCACGGTGCCGATGCATCATCTGGTTTCTTTCACAATTGCGCCCCTCAAACTTACCACTATCAAGGATAATCCAATTCCGTGCCTGTATCCCTCGATATTTTTCATAATCTTCAGAATTCCCTCCTCTTTGTACCGTTACGAACTCCTGATCCTGTTGCTGTGTTATGATTAACTCTATATGTATAAATGTTGCTGATTTCTTTGTCATCCCTACCTCTATATCTGGATTCCATTTCACCACCCAACTTGATTCCAGTTATTAATAACTCACCAGCCCTCCTGCTCCCTTCCGGGGATGTTTTTAAGTGAGCCTCCACCTTTTTAATCCATCAGTGTTTTCTCTTGCCTTCTCAAATATTTACTTCATCAAGGGAGCTGATGGCAAGGGTTTGCTGTCTGTTGAGGTGCAAGCTCGAGATTCAATCAAAGCATATGTGAATGCAATGAATGAGGGGAGATGGGTCATTTTCAGTCACATTTGTATCGTGTTCACCGCAGAAGTAGAAAGTCAGAGGGCTTGTTCCTGTGCTGTACTGTTCCATGACCCTAGCATGTTCAGGTTATGTGTTCACGTTGTAATATCAATCTATTCATCGTCTGCTGTCCATTCTCCTCCATTCATCTCGTCCTTCTGCTCTGATGGGTGTACTATAGGTGCCTTGCAACACAGAAGCAAACTCCAGTTCATGTCCATGACGAGCGGACCATTCTCGGCTGTGCTGTGACGTAGGCCGTGACGCCAAAGTCTCGGGAGTTCATCAATCAGCCGTGTGATGAACGCAGAAATTTGGATTACTCCAAATGTGAAACTTGACCTTCCCTCTCATTCCTGCTTCCAAACTCTCTCAGTGTTGAATAAAGTAGTCACAATTTTAAAAACGAAATAATTTTATAACTGGCCTAACGCAGTCTGAAACGGTCATTAGAAAATCGAAATAAATATTATATTATTTATGAGTGGGACGTAACTCAAATCAATACATTATCTGCTGCACATTGAAATATATGTGACAGAATCGGCAAGCATAAGAGTGCAGAGATACACGGTGAAAGGAGCAATTAAAGTGCTGAGGGAAATGTTTTCATATATATGTTGAAGGAATATGAAACACCCTCCCCTGTTGCTCTTATTTAGAAGTGTGAGGTTCTACATTTTGGCAGGAATAGAAGTGTGAGGTTCTACATTTTGGCAGGAATAATCCAAATAGAACATACAGCGTAAATGGTAGGGCATTGAGGAATGCAGTGGAACAGAGAGATCTAGGAATAACAGTGCATAGTTCCCTGAAGGTGGAGTCTCATGTAGATAGGGTGGTGAAGAAGGCTTTTGGAATGCTGGCTTTTATAAATCAGAGCATTGAGTACAGAAGTTGGGATGTAATGTTAAAATTGTACAAGGCATTGGTAAGGCCAAATTTGGAATATGGTGTACAGTTCTGGTCACCGAATTATAGGAAAGATATCAATAAATTAGAGAGAGTGCAGAGACGATTTACTAGGATGTTACCTGGGTTTCAGCACTTAAGTTACAGAGAAAGGTTGAACAAGTTAGGTCTCTATTCATTGGAGCGTAGAAGGTTGAGGGGGGATTTGATTGAGGTATTTAAAATGTTGAGAGGGATAGATAGAGTTGACGTGAATAGGCTGTTTCCATTGAGAGTAGGGGGGATTCAAACGAGAGGACATGATTTGAGAGTTAGGGGGCAAAAGTTTAAGGGAAACACGAGGGGGTATTTCTTTACTCAGAGAGTGATAGCTGTGTGGAATGAGCTTCCTGTAGAAGTAGTAGAGGCCAGTTCAGTTGTGTCATTTAAGGTAAAGTTGGATAGGTATATGGACAGGAAAGGAGTGGAGGGTTATGGGCTGAGTGCGGGTAGGTGGGACTAGGTGAGATTAAGAGTTCGGCACGGACTAGTAGGGCCGGAATGGCCTGTTTCCGTGCTGTGATTGTTATATGGTATTGGTTATATGGTTATTTCGATCAATTTATGAATTCACTACGCCGATAGTTATTTAAATCATTTAAAATATTTATTTTGATTATTTTCATTCAACGTTTAAGAAGTTGTGTTGCCAAACTACAGAAGTTTACTGATCAGTGCAGCTCAATTTACTGTGTGGGGTTTAGCAACGAATAGCATGCAGAATGATGGTGGGCCGAATGGACTACTTGGCAAATAAATCTGTGCCGCTGAATGCACTATTCGATACAACCGTCATCATTCATAAATGCGCGATGTATGTCACGATTTTAGCATACACCAACTGCGGGAGATTCCTGTTCTAAAAACAGCTCAGAGAATACAGAACATATTTTAAGAGTATTTGCCAGATCAGAGGAACAGCGGGTAAGAATAAGAGAAAAATGGACACGCTCACACCGAATCAGAGATCACAGGACGGTGACAACACATTTAACAAAGACGGACAGATACAGAATGAAACCGACACTCTCACACTGTAACAGAGACTGACAGATACAGAATGAAACCCACACTCTCACACTGTAGCAGAAACCGACAGATACAGAATGAAACCCACACTCTCACACTGTAGCAGAGACCGACAGATGCAGAATGAAACACACACTCTCACACTGTAACAGAGACTGACAGATACAGAATGAAACCCACATTCTCACACTGTAACAGAGACTGACAGATACAGAAGGAAACTCACACTCTCACACTGTAGCAGAGACTGGTATGTACAGAATGAAATGCCGGCACTCACACTGAACCAGAGAGTGACACCCAGGGAATGATATCTGCACAATGAACCTCACACGCTGACATTGCACCGGGGACCGGTTGATCAGAATGAACCAGCCCCTTCACACTTTAGCCGTGACAGGCAGATAAGTTAGAATTATACACTTTCACGGATGACCATAGTTTGTGCTGGGGTACTGAATTGATCCTATGAACTGTGCTGTTATTAAGAGAGAGAGGGAGTCGTCCAACGCAGTGAGAGAGAGAGAGAGGCGGGGGAGAGAGAGAGAGAGAGAGAGAGAGAGAGAGAGAGAGAGAGAGAGAGAGACTGCTTGAAAGATTGATGTTATGGTTTCTCTGCAAGTTGTTTACACAAGGAATCTTGCCTGTCTGTAAAAGTTCCTGCAGAGAGAGGAGGGCGGAGCAGGTTGATGGACAGCTGGTGTCCACCAAGTGGAGATTTAAAAAAAACATGTCCGCTGATACACAGACAGACACATGGTTTCGGATATTGAACGAGCTTTGTTGCGCCCACAGGAAGGTAGGGTTGTTGGAGGATCGATTCGGGGAAATCAATCAGTGGCTCTCGCTGTGTGAAAAAGGTGTGACTGGTGGGGATTGATTTGTGTGTCCACCCTCGCTTGGGTGATAATTCCACCACTGAAGACGGTCACATGTTATTATATCCACAGTCGGTTACTTCTACAGGACTTTGGAGAACAACAGGATTTTGGAAGACAACGGGAAGATTGACAGCATCAGCTCACCTCTCACCTCTCGCTCTCACCAACGTTACTCAAATAATTACTTTGAACTGAACTGAACTCTCTTCATCATCGTAAGTCTGTACCATTTACCCCTAGGTTTGGAAGAGCCTAGGTGTATATGTATCATTGCTAACCTTTTCCAATATATTTGCATTTATATTACTGTATTGCGTAGTTTATTAATAAACACTATTAATTAACAGCAATACCAGACTCCTGCTGGTATTTCTGCTGGTTCTTTAACCTCTCACGGGGTACATAAAAAATTGGGGGCTCGTCCGGGGTTTGAAGATAATTCAGTGGGGTGGGATTGTTTGAATTGATTGAGGAAAATCCCTTTTGATTTGGTTGTGTGGAAGAACAGCAGAAAGAAGTTTGAGGTTAATAAATTTGTGGCAGATCCAACCCCTGAGGCGTTGAATGAGGCTAAGATAGATGTAGAGATGGGAATTGTTCGTAAGCTAAAGATTAAGGTGACCTCTCGCATGAAGAAGGCTCAGATACAGCTGTTAATAGAACATCATAATGTAGCCGAGGGGAAATTCGAAGGGGAGGCGTTGGAGACGTTTGTTGTGGGTGTTACGAATGAGGAGAAACTCTGATGGGCAGAAGGGTGCACAGTCGCCCCACAGCCCTTTTTGAGAATCGCAAAATATCTATTATTTCGGGTCTGATACACAGGAAATGAGAAAGATAAACAGCTCATGTCAGTAATGAGAGAGAGACAACGCAGGGATACAAAAAGGTGGAATAACTCCTCCTAACAAAAGCGGAACGGAACCACTGATTACTGCTATTGTCTCTTGGAGAAGGAACTGTGTATTGAGTACTTTCGATTCACTGAAACCCCTCAGGGGACAACCAGAGTTGTCTGGTTGAGGGATTGTATCATCCAAACCTGATTGACACCTGAGACCCCGTGAGTGGGGATAAAAGTAGGGTCTGGGGAACACCCCTCAGACGCACCAGGAGAGACGCTATGAGACCGGTGGGGGCTTGAGTGTGTGTCCACTCTTGCCTTGGTGACGAGTCCTCCACAGAACAGTCTAGCTAAAGGACGGAGGGGTCATACGTGAATGGCCACAACAATAACGCATCGACGGATCAAGATCGTAAAAGGAAAGTCGGCAAGTCAATAGCTGTTACTCTCTCTCTCTCTCTCTCGCCAACAATTGCAACACAGTGATCAGCAACTACCGCAGCCTGCATGAACAGAACTGAACTTTAGATTTCCATCGGACAATTCATTATCCCCCAGACAACGATAGAGCTTATTTCTTATTGATTATTATTATACCCGCACTTTTAGGTTTAGAATTGATGACGTATATTATCTATATATTTGCATTGATATTATTTTTGTGTATTTTTACTAATAAATACTGTTAAAAATAGTATCATCAGACTTCAATGGATACTCCTATCATTGCTGGTAAGATACCCAGTTACGGGGTTCGTAACAAGGGTAAAGCACTTGCTGAGGCTGAGGTTCAGCTTCAGGGAGATAAAATGAAGTATGAATATGAGCTCCGAATAAACCAGCTCGAGGCTGAGGAGATAGACAAGCGGAGGGATGAAAGAGAAAGAGAGAGGCGGTTTGAGCTGGAAAAGTTAAGGAAATTGCAGGAAGGGGGACAAGTCGGGAGGTTCAATGTTAGACAGGAAATTAAGTTAGTACCTCCATTGGAGGAAACAGAAGTGGATAGGTATTTCCTATATTTTGATAAAGTCGCCATAAATCAGAACTGGCCGAGAGAGAAGTTGACTGTTTTGTTAGAAAGTGTATTTAAGGGGAAGGCTCAGCGGGCATATTCAGCGTTGTCTACGGCAGACGCAAGGGATTATGATAAAGCGAAGTTGCTATACTTCTATCTGGGAGTACAGTTAGACGAGAAGCTAGACTGGACTGCCAACACAGATGCCTTGTGCAGGAAGGCACAGAGTCGACTGTACTTCCTAAGAAGGTTGGCGTCATTCAATGTCTGTAGTGAGATGCTGAAGATGTTCTATAGGTCAGTTGTGGAGAGCGCCCTCTTCTTTGTGGTGGCGTGTTGGGGAGGAAGCATTAAGAAGAGGGACGCCTCACGTCTTAATAAGCTGGTAAGGAAGGCGGGCTCTGTCGTGGGCAAAGTACTGGAGAGTTTAACATCGGTAGCTGAGCGAAGGGCGCTGAGTAGGCTACGGTCAATTATGGATAACTCTGAACATCCTCTACATAGCACCATCCAGAGACAGAGAAGCAGTTTCAGCGACAGGTTACTATCGATGCAGCGCTCCTCAGACAGGATGAAGAGGACAATACTCCCCAATGCCATTAGGCTTTACAATTCTACCGCCAGGACTTAAGAACTTTTTAAAAGCTATTATTAATGCTTTTTGAGATAGTGATTTAGATGCATATCATATTTTTTACTGAGTTAAGTATTGTATGTAATTAGTTTTGCTACAACATGTACAATGTATGGGACATTGGAAAAAAGTTGAATTTCCCCATGGGGATGAATAAAGTATCTATCTATCTATCTATCTATCTATCTATCTATCTATCTATCTATCTATCTATCTATCTATCTATCTATCTATCTATCTATCTATCTATCTATCTATCTATCTATTCTTCTATCTATCTATCTATCTATCTATCTTAAGACTTATGAGTTGGTTCCGGAGGCGTATCGCAAAAGTTCAAGGATCTGAGAAACGTTTGTGGGATTTGCCCATGCGAAATGTGTGTACTTTGGTGTGCTTCGGAAGAGGCGGGAGAGAATGTTGGCAAATTGATGGATTTGATCTTAATTGAAGATTTTAAAAAATGTGTCCCTGACAACATAAGGACGTGTCTGATTGAGAAAGAGACTGACACTCTGTCCGAATGTTCTAAGTTAGCACACGAGTATGGTTTAAACCACAAGGCAAAGTTTTTTTCGAACAGGATCTATCAGAAGGGTAGCAGGGATAACAGAGATAGCCCATCGGCTAAGCCAGAAAGTAAGCCGGGGACTAGCGGAAAAGGCAACGAGGAAGAGAAGCAGTCGAGGCGAAAGTACCCCAGTTTAATGTGTTTCCATTGTGGGAGGCCCGGTCACGTGAGCATCGAGGTGTTTCCTATAAAGAGAAAAATGAAAAGAGAAAGAGAAAACCGCACCTGCCTGCATCCAACCGGTTAAAATAGGGCTGAAGAAGGAAGGGTCAGGCCGAGCTCTAGAAGGACGCGAGAGATTTATTTCCAAAGGGTTGGTGTCGGTAAAGGAGCGGTCAACCCAGGTTCCACTGAGAATTTGGAGAGATACTGGAGCTTTTCTGTCATTAATCTTAAGGAGTGTGTTGGAATTTGGTGCTGAGACGGAGACTGGTGAAGTGAATGTTATCCAAGATATTGGAAAAGGGACTGAGGCAGTCCCTTTGCATAAGATAATTCTGAAATGCGACTTGGTATCCGGACCAGTCACAATAGGAGTGCGATCTGAACTGCCGATAGACAATGTTGATTGTCTTAATTGGTAACGACCTTGCAGGTGGAGACGTGTATCCTGCAGTTCAGCTAGCGAGCAAGCCTGCTGCTGAGGAGGACCCGCTGATAGATTCTGAAGTTTATCCTGCCTGCGCAGTAACCAGAAGCATGTCGAAAAAGGCTGTTAATACAAATGTTGATTTATCAAAGACTTTCTTAACGTCCCTGTATCAACAGGACTTAGAGGATAGTAAGGCTGAGGAAAGTAAGGAGGTCGAGAAAGACTTGTCTTTATCGAGGAAGAAATTTATAGAAGAGCAGAACAAAGATCCTGAAATTGTGGCTTTAAAAGAGACAGCTCTTTCTGAAGATGAAATTCAGAATGATTCAGTGGGATATTACCTTAAAGATGGGGTGTTGTTGAGGAACTGGAGACCAGCTACGGTGCCTGCAAATAAGGACTGAGCTATTGTGCATCAGGTAGTGGTTCCAAAAGTTTACAGGGCAGAGATTTTAAACTTGGTCTACAAGTTGCCTTCGGAGTAAAGAAAACAGTACACCGGATCATGAAGGAGTTTTATTGGCCTAACATGAGTAAATATATTGTCAATTACTGCAGAGGGTGTCATACGTGACAGGTGGTTGGAAAACCTAACCAGACCATCCCAAAAGCGCCACTTCGGCCGATACCTACTTTTGGTGAACCATTTTCTCGAGTCATAGTGGACTGTGTGGGCCCATTACCAAAGACTGCAGCTGGCCATCAGTATGTGCTAACTGTGATGTGTGCTGCATCTAAGTTCCCTGAGGCTGTGCCTCTCCGAAATATCAAAGCAAGAAGTGTGGTAAAGGACCTCGTCAAGTTTTTCACACTGGTAGGTTTGCCTATGGAGATTCAATCGGATCAGAGAGTAACTTCACGTCAAATACATTCCAGCAAATAGTTTCTGAGCTGGGGTCTAAACAAATTGCGTCATCTGCCTACCACCCGGAGTCTCAAGGGGCTTTGGAGCGGTTTCATTCAACTTTAAAAGCCATGATTAATACCTACTGTCAGGAGAATGACAGAGACTGGGATGAGGGATTATCCTTATTACTCCTTGTCGTGAGGAACACCATTCAGGAATCACTGGGGTTCAGTCCATTTGAGCTCGTTTTCGGTCAGAGGTCCGAGGAGCGTTTGACCTTGCTCAGAGAGCAGTGGTCTGACCCGAGAGTGCGTGTCAGTGAAATAGATTATGCTCTGAAATTCAGCGAGAGTTAGTCGGGTATGCGACCTTGCGAAGCAGAATTTACAAGGTCCCAAAGTCAAAATGAAGCATTGGTATGATAAGAGAGCAGGGGAGCTCTGGTTTGAAATTGGAGATAAAGTTTTGGTTTTGTTTCCCTTGACCAACCCCCTCCAAGCGAGATTTCAGGTACCCTACGAGGTAATTAAGAGGATTGACTCTTTGAACTATGTTATCAAAACTCCTGATGGGCGAAATGCAACACAATTAGTTCACATAAACACGCTAAAACCATATTAAACAACATCCCTCCAGAATGAACTTAGGGAAAAGCAAGTTGGTGGAGAAATAAATTGACTGCATGCTAGCAGCCGATATCATTAGCCGATCTACCTCAGACTGGGCGGCGCCTTGTGCTCTTGTTCCCAAACCGGACGGGAGCATGAGATTCTGTACCAACTACAGAAAAGATAATGCCATCACAAAGACAGATGCTTATCCTATCCCAGGTGTAGATGATTGTATTGATAAGGTGGGGAAGGCTAAGTTCCTCACAAAAATTGACTTGCTGAAAGGATATTGGTGTGTTCCTTTGACCGAAAGGGCTAGAGAAGTCTCAGCATTTGTCACACCTTCAGGGCTGTATGAATATGACATGTTAACGTTCGGAATGAAAAATGCTCCTGGAACATTTCAAAGAATGATCGATTCAGTGATTAGAAGGTTAGAAAACACATATCGGTCTGGAGTGACACGTGGAAAGAGCATATCGTGGTTGTGGAAAGATAGTTTGAACGGTTGTCTGAGGTAATTCTTACAGTGAACTTCGTTAAAAGTGAATTCGGCCATGCCACTGTCACCTATCTGGGGTATGTGGTAGGTCAGGGCGAACTGGCTCCTGTACAAGCGAATCTACAGGCTATTGCTGATGTTCCCGTTCCGACTAGCAAGAAAGATTTGAGAAGGTTTTTACGAATGGTAGGGTATTACCGAAAGTTCTGTAAAAAGGTTGCAGATATCGCTCTCCCCCCTTACTCCTGGGGAAGAGTGAGAGATTTGTATGGACTGACCTTTGCCAGGAGGCGTTTGAACGTCTGAAAACCATCCCGTGCTCAAAGCACCTGATTTTTCAAAACGATTCTCTATAGCCTCAGACGCTAGTGATGAGGCTGCTGGGGCAGTATTGAGAACATCCCGACTGGCTGCATCACTGCCTGATATGGGAACTGCACTTCCCTCAATCGCAGGACTCTGCAGAGCGTGGTGTGGACAGCCCAGCGCATCTGTGAACTTCCCATGTTTCAGGTCATTTCCAAAGACAGTTGTATAAAAAGGGCCCGAAGGATCATTGGGGATCCTCGTCACCCTAACCGCAATCTATTCCAGCTGTTACCATCCAGGAAGTGCTTCGTATGCGACCACTGACATCAGGTGGACAGCCACCTGAATGGCAATCCACTTGTTTGCAAAGGCTACTGAGGAGAGTTTAAACTGGAATTGTTGGGGGTGGAAACGGAACTGAAGAGACGGGGGAAGAGGCGGTTGGCTTACAAACAGAGAAAGCTTGTAGACATTACGAGAGAGAGGATAAGCAGGCGATAGAGAAGGGACGCGCTCAGATGGTTTGAGATGTGTCTATTTTAATGCAGCCAGTATTACGAACTTAGTATTATGATCTTAGAGCTTGGAGCTATGAGGTTGTGGCCATTACAGAAACTTGGATGGCTTAGGGGCACGAATAGCTACATCGAGTGCTAGTCGTTAGATGTTTCAGAACGGAATGTGAGGGAGGCAAAAGAGATAGTGTCACGGCTGCAGAAAAGGAGGAAATCATAAAGCTGCTGTCTGCAGAGTCTCTGTGGGTGGACGTTAGGAAAAGGAAGGGATCAATAACACCAATGGTGTTATCTTATAGACAACGCAATAGTAAAAGGGACATCAGGGAGCAGATAGGGAGACAGATTCTGGAAATGTGTAACAATAACAGGGTTGTCGTGGTGGGAGTTTTTAATTTCCCAATTATTGATTGACAGCTCCATGGACCAAAGGTTTTAGATGGGGTGGAGTTTGTTAGCTGTGTTCAGGAAAATTTCTTGACATAATATGTTGATAAGCCTACACAAGGAGAGGGGTACGTGATCTGGTATTGGAAAATGAACCTGGTTTGCTGTTAGATCTCTCAGAGAGGGAGCGGTTTGGAGATAGTGATCATAATTCTATCTCCTTTACCATAGTATTGGAGAGGGAGAGGAACAGAGAAGTTAAGAGAGCGTTTAATTGGAATAAAGGGAGATATGAGGCTATCAGGCAGGAACATGGAATCTTAAAATGGGAGCAGATATTCTCAGGAAAATGTACGGAAGAAATTTGGCAGAGGTTCAGGGTATATTTGCGTGGAGTTCTGCATAGGAACGTTCAAATGAGACAGGGAATGTATGGTCGGGTACAGGAGCCATGGTGTATAAAGGCGTTTTAAATCTAGTCAAGAAGAAAATAAAACCATACAATAGACAATAGGTGCAGAAGTAGACCATTCGGCCCTGCGAGCCTGCACCGCCATTCTGAGATCATGGCTGATCATCCCTCTGATACTGGACTCTCCCAGCAACTGGAACATATTTCCTGCCTCTGTCTTGTCCAATCCCTTAATAATCTTATATATTACTATCAGATCCCCTCTCAATCTCATTAATTCCAGCGTGTACAAGCCCAGTCTCTCTAACCTCTCTGCGTAAAACAGTCCGGACATCCCAGGAATTAACCTTGTGAATCTACGCTGCACTACCTCTACAGCCGGGATGTCCTTCCTTAATCCTGGAGACAAAAACTGTACACAATACTACAAGTGTGGTCTCACCAGGGCACTGTACATATGCAAGAGGATTTCCTTGCTCGTGCACTCAATTCCCTTTGTAATAAAGGCCAAAATTCCATTAGCCTGCTTCACTGCCTGCTGCACTTGCTCATTCACCTTCAGTGACTGATGAACAAAGACTCCTATATCTCTTTGTATTTCTCCCTTACCTAACTTTACACCGTTCAGATAATAATCTGCCTTCCTGTTCTTACTCCCAAAGTGGATAACCTCACACTTATTCACATTAAACGTCATCTGCCAAGTATCTGCCCACTCACCCAGCCTATCCAAGTCGCCCTGAATTCTCCTAAAATCCTCATCACATGTCACACTGCCACCCAGCTTAGTATCATCAGCAAACTTGCTGATGTTATTCTCAATGCCTTCACTAAATCGTTGACGTAAATCGTAAACGGTTGTGGTCCCAATACCGAGCCCTGTGGCACCCCACTAGGCACCTGCCATTCCGAGAAACACCCATTCACCGCTACCCTTTGCTTTCTATCCGCCAACCAGTTTTTTTTTATCCATGTCAATGTCTTCCCCCCAATGCCATGAGCTTTGATTTTACCCACCAATCTCCTATGTGGGACCTGATCAAATGCTTTCTGAAAATCGAGGTACACGACATCCACCGTTTCTCCGTTCTCTAACTTCCTGGTTACATCCTCAAAAACTCTAATAGATTAGTCATGCATGATTTGCTCTTGTTAAATCCATGCTGGCTCGGCCTAATCCTATCACTGCTATCTAGATATGCCACTATTTCATCTTTAATAATGGACTCTAGCATCTTCCCCACTACTGATGTTAGGCTGACAGGTCGATAGTTCATTGTTTTCTCCCTCCCTCCTTTCTTAAAATGTGGGATAACATTAGCAATTCTCCAATCCTCAGGAACTGATCCTGAATCTAAGGAACATTGGAAAATGATTACCAATACATCCGCAATTTCCAGGGCCACCTCCTTTGGTACCCTAGGATGCAGACCATCTGGACCTGGGGATTTGTCAGCCTTCAGTCCCATCAGTCTACTCATCACCGTTTCCTTCCGAATGGCAATCTGTTTCATTTCCTCTATTACCCTATGTCCTTGGCCCATTCATACATCTGGGAACAACATAAGAAATGTTGGGAAAATATCTCGAAGAATTAGCAGGAAAGAGGTTAAGAAGGAAATTAGGAGAGTCAGAAGGGGACATGAGGAGGCCTTGGCAGACAGGTTTAAGGAGATTTCCAAGGCATTCTATAACAATGTGAAGATAAAGAGGATAAGACGTCAGAGAATATGACCAATCAAGTGTGACACTGCAGAAGTGTGTATAGAACAGGAGGAGACAGCAGAGGTATTTAATGAACACCTTGATTCAGCATTCACTACGGGAAAGGATCTTTTCGATTGTAGGGATGACAGGTTGCTTTCGATGCAATGCTCCTCAGACAGGATGAAGAGATCAATACTTCCCAATGCCATTCGGCTTTACAATTCAACCGCCAGGAGTAAGATATGTTAAAGTGCCGGGGTTAGGACTCAATGTATTTAAGTAAACTACTTAAGAACTTTTTAAAAGCTATTATTAATGCTTTTTGAGAGAGTGATTTAGATGCATATCATATTTTTACTGAGTTAAGTATTGGATGTAATTAGTTTTGCTCCAATAAGTGTATGGGACATTGGAAAAAATGTTGAATTTCCCCATGGGGATGAATAAAGTATCTATCTATCTATCTTACAGCGGACTGAAAGGCTTGAACCTATAGATATTAAGAAACAGGATGTCATGGAGCTTTTGAAAAGTATCAAGTTGGTTCAGTCACAGGGACCAGACGAGACGTACCCCAGGCTACTCAGGGAAGAGAGGGAAGAGATTGCAGAGCAACTGGCATGCATCGTTTTATCATATATTTTATCCATTATAATTGCGTTGATATCATTTTATTAACTACACAACACATCCTCCTGGATCCTGCACCCGCAATCCTGAAGCATTCAGATACGTTCCTCATAGTCGGGCCACTTTCTTAATGCATAACTAAGAAAGTACTCTCTCCAATAATCCGACCCCACACCTCCGGTTCTTTTCGTCCTTTCTATTTCCGATTTCAATATATTATCTAGTTGGTGGTGCAACTCAAATCTGGAATGCAAAACAGAAATAGACTCTCAAACTTGCTCAAACTCTATCTGTATCTCTGTCGCCCGAGCCTCGGCACCGTCTTTTTAAATCTCTTCTGCACTCATTCCAGTGTACAGATTAGCTTCACGTGTCACTAAAAACAAAAACACACACACATCATATGGTGATATATGTCGTTGGCATGAACGTTTGGCACAATCCGAAGATGTGCTATGTTCAGTCCGCAAATATCGCCATGTCGCAAATGACGCCAAAACATCGAATGATCCATTTGCATCAACAAGAAGAGGATTTAACAATCGACCCGAGCTTATAGAATTGTGATATATAGACCACACGGCTAAACTTAAATGAAAGCGCAGCTAACAGAAATGATAAAATCATCACTGCAGAAGGAAAAGTTAACCAACAGAAGAGCAGGACCCTCCAGGGAAGACAACGCCCACCATCTGTGCAGAGTCGATGTCGCCAAGGAAATGTCGAAAGCCTGGCTCAGAGTTGGAGACCTCTTGTGGCAATACAGTGCAATGTGGTTGACACAAAACCAACATAAAATGCAGAAAAAAAAAAATCAACAAATTCAAGATAACAAATAGAGAAACTGACAAGCGACACCAGAGACAATCGAGCACATTACAGGATCTTGCAGCAATTTAACTTAATCTGACTACATACACGAGCAGGGTCACGCGGCAAGCATCATTCACCTTATTCTTGTTTTAAAATGCAGACTCATAAAAGGAAGCGTACGTTGCTATCAATGAAATCCTGATCCAGTTTAAGAATCGGAGTCCTACAATTACATTACAGTCAGTCCATTATTACAGAAAGACCAATACGCGATGTCCATCCGGATGTAGTATTCGAACATAAAGAAGTAACAGCTTATAGTCATTGCAAACCTACACGACATCCATAAATCAATAAGTGAAAAACACCATAGATATGCTGATAAACGAGAAAATTATGCTATATGAACAGGGAACACATTGCCCCAGTATTAATGTCTAAATTTAGTTTCATCGCAATGTCACAACACTGTCGCATTAAACAGTTAGGCCGACACTACCATATTTCTGTCAATCTCCTAAAAGCCACAATAATGAACACCGCTGGAACAGTCCGAAAGTTCATAGCATTTCAGAAATGAGTGAGCTTGGCCATGCCCGTACTCAGCTTTTATCAGCTTGAGCTGAGAAAAAGTAAAGTTATACTCAGTACTGCCACCACTGCTACTACTACTACTATTACTACTACTACTACTACTACTACTACTACAATAATAATAATGATAATAATAATAATGATAATAATAATAATAATAATAATAATAATAATAATAATAATAATAATAATAATAATAATAATAATAATAATAATAATAATAATAATTCGATAGTGCTGTAGAGAATGCAAAGGATGTTCCCCTTGCTGTTTGCCTGCGTTTACATTATTTTAGAAACCAGTAAGTGAATGACATTGTTTCCTTGAAGCAGTGTTGTCACTGGGGTTTTCCAGAAAAGTGTGCACAATTATGAAATGATTGTACGAGTTCTGTTCTGTTAAGCATGTCATTAAAAGAGGTTTAACTAAAGCGAAGGACAGGTACAGTGTTAAATGTAAGACGTGATGACAGATAACTTTCTTTTCTGTTTCACTCTAATGCTTAGGACTGAAGCAACTAACACGCTGTGTTTCTGCCAGCTTGGTCTGCGACACGTACCAGTTGTACTCGATCCACAAGAGTGGGATAGAACTCGTAGGAAACGACCAAAGTAATGTTGCTAATTGTCTGATATGTCTGAGGTAATATCCAGGCCATGTTCCGCCTCCCACTAATCTATATATGTCAGACTCAAGAATCATCTTTGGCCCGCGAGATAATATCTAATTACTATTAAAGCTGGCCCCAGTAATCGAAGCGCCTATGGCGTATGATATGGCTAATGCTGAGTTTATTCAGGTACCAGGTTTTCAGGATTTTTAGTGTTTATTCGGCAGTCTTCTTCATAAGAAACGGAATTTGTAAAGTGAAACACTTTGTAGTTATAGCAGAGACTGAGACACATGAGAGCAGGCTGAAAAAACGGAGGCAACGAAAGCTGCGTTCGCACGCGTCCGACTGATCCGGCCCGCATGAAGCTGCATTTTGCTCAATCCGGCCCGTGACCGAAAATGAGTTTGACACCCCTGCACTAATCCATAATATCGGTAATTAAATGTGTCACTTCTCTCACTTCTTCCAAGTAACTGCTCGGTTGTTGTTACAACGTGGTTGGAATTTAGAAACACGGAAATAATATTATATATGTACAAAGCATTTTGATGCAGGAAGTCACATAATTATTGTCTCACAATTACTAGATAGATAGATAGATAGATAGATAGATAGATAGATAGATAGATAGATAGACAGATAGATAGATACTTTATTCATCCCCATGGGGAAATTCAACATTTTTTTCCAATGTCCCATACACTTATTGTAGCAAAACTAATTACATCCAATACTTAACTCAGTAAAAATATGATATGCATCTAAATCACTCTCTCAAAAATCATTAATAATAGCTTTTTAAAAATTCTTAAGTAGTTTACTTAAATACATTGAGTCCTAACCCCGGCACTTTAACATATCTTACTCCTGGCGGTTGAATTGTAAAACCGAATGGCATTGGGGAGTATTGATCTCTTCATCCTGTCTGAGGAGCATTGCATCGATAGCAACCTGTCGCTGAAACTGCTTCTCTGTCTCTGGATGGTGCTATGTAGAGGATGTTCAGGGTTTTCCATAATTGACCGTAGCCTACTCAGCGCCCTTCGCTCTGCTACCGATGTTATACTCTCCAGTACTTTGGCCACGACAGAACCCGCCTTCCTTACCAGCTTATTAAGACGTGAGGCGGCCCTCTTCTTAATGCTGCCTCCCCAACACGCCACCACAAAGAAGAGGGCGCTCTCCACAACTGACCTATAGAACATCTTCAGCATCTCACTACAGACATTGAATGACGCCAACCTTCTAAGGAAGTACAGTCGACTCTGTGCCTTCCTGCACAAGGCATCTGTGTTGGCAGTCCAGTCTAGCTTCTCGTCTAACTGTACTCCCAGATACTTGTAGGTCTTAACCTGTTCCACACATTCTCCATTGATGATCACTGGCTCCATATGAGGCCGAGATCTCCTAAAGTCCACCACCTTCTCCTTGGTCTTGGTGATATTGAGACGCAGGTAGTTTGAGTTGCACCATATCACAAAGTCCTGTATCAGTTTCCTATACTCTTCCTCCTGTCCATTCCTGACACACCCCACTATGGCCGTGTCATCAGAGAACATCTGCACATGGCAGGACTCCGAGTTATATTGGAAGTCTGATGTGTACAGGGTGAACAGGACCGGAGAGAGCACGGTCCCCTGCGGCGCTCTTGTGCTGCTGACCACCGTGTCAGACCTACAGTCTCCCAACCGCACATACTGAGGTCTATCTGTCAAGTAGTCCACTATCCAATCCACCATGTGAGAGTCTACTCCCATCTCCGTTAGTTTGTGCCTTAAGTTCTTGGGCTGGATCGTATATAAAGTAAGACTATATCTTACTTTCTGCTCAATTCCTTAATCCGCTGGGAATTGTGCAAGATTATTGGACCTGGTTTTTGGAGATTGGGAAAAGGGAAAGGAGAGGGGATGGAGCAGCAAAAACCGGGCAGACATTTTGCATTGATCAATAAGCAAATTGTTTGTAATCAAATGTCCTTGCCTAGTGTATCAGCGCTAGGTATGTCAGCACCGCGTAGCCACTCCCTCCTCCTCCTGGCATTAATATCCTGCCACCTGTCCTACACCCCTCCCTCCCGGGGCACCTCACCTTGCCCGTTCCCAACGTGCTTTGATACAGACAGATTTACAAAGACGCAAGAGATACTTCAGACGCTAGAATTCTAGAGATACACGCCAATGTGCAGGGGGAGCTCAGCAGGTCAGATATCATCTGTGGATGGAAATACGCAGTCGACGTTTCGGGCCGAGATCCTTCAACAGGACCGGAAAGGCAGAGGGAATGACGAGAAAGGAAAATTTATAATCTCGCTCTCTTCTCCACGTTAACAAATACAGGACTATGCAAGGTCTCAGGCACCCTAGCCACATGCATATGCCGATGACTTTTGCACACAACTTTGTATGCGTACATTGTTTATTTGGGTAAATAGTAATTTCGAGCCTTGGTGTGGAGCATGGATGTGGAATAGACATCGTTAGCCTTAACGGTGATCTATGTGTATAATTACAGGAAATGATTGAAGTATTAAATGAATACATTTCATCTATTTCTACTAGTGAGACAGACATAGTTTGTGAGTTCACTGGAGTGGACTGTGCTATCTGAAGCACATCAACAGTGGAATGGATGAAGCGTTGGAGTTCTCTGATCCCGGCCATCTTCATCCCAGGATATTATGGGAAACAGGAGCAGGGTTTGTTGTAAACTTGACAGAGATCTTTGTACCCTTCTTATGAAAATGTACTGTATCGAAAGGTCAGAAAAAGCTAAATTTCTGTCTTTATACAAGGAAATCAGAGACAAGCCAGGGGACTACTTGGAGATGCGTTTTACAACACTGGAGAGTCAGTTTATGGATGGGATTCAGATAGACAGGCTATGCCTACAGAGATAAGTAATGTCGCCGGGAATGGGTCCGTTCGACAACGTGGGCAAAGTGGCGGTGGAATACAACGTATGGAGGTGTGGTGTGTGAACTTTGGAACAAACGATTAATGTGTTCAAAGGTGTCTGAATGGGGAGAAAATTCGGAAATAAGAGACGTTAATGGGCATATGAGTCCTGTTCTGGATTCCCTGAGGGCTAGGCTGGAGGTCAGCTCGGTAGTGACGTAGGCAAATGCAATGTGTGCATTAATTTCAGGAGCACTTGCATTTGATGCCATGGGAGATGGTGATACGAAGTCATTGGGTGTAGAGAAGGAAAAGGTTAAACGATTCTGGGAGATGGAAGGAGATTGGGGTTGAGGGACAGAGCAGGGAGAGGCAGAGCAGGGAGAACACGATTGAACGAAAGGACCAGTTCTGTTCCTATATCCTGTTGTTTAGTGGTGCTAACCCATGCGATTTCACAGTATAAATTAACCATTGAGCCTTCGCCCAAAACGGCACTAAAGTGCACATCGACAGCTTCCATTGTTTTGCGTTCATTAAAATTCTTCGTTATGTCCTGATTAACACCTAGGAAGATGAGGAAGATAGACGCGTTCCTCACAATGTTAATCAAGACAGTTTTAGAAACAGACGTTCTGCCGATTCGTTATGTCCTGATTAACACCTAGGAAGATGAGGAAGATAGACGCGTTCCTCACAATGTCAAGCAAGACAGTTTTAGAAACAGACGTTCTGCAGATAATAATTAGACTTTGTCAACCAATTCCCTGTGCAGTTGAACAAATCGCAACATTGATACCAACTCACTGGACACAAGTAAACTTGACAGTTGAAGATTGGATCCACATACAGGTGCTCGTTGTCTGCTCATAGTGTTTTGACCGACGTGACAATACTGGATGCAATCCGCTAAATCTCTTTGCGGCGCTGTATGTCACTGCGACCATCGACCAGACCCGACCTGAACTACAGGACGCTCAATGCGAAATCAGCCCGATCTCATCGTGACGGCGGAGTTTCCGACAGATGTTCTGTTCCCTCTCACTCACCGAGAAGCAACGGCTCTGAGCCGATGAACACTTACGCTGGAGTGCGGGATGTACTATCGAAAGTGGCACAGCGGTGACGAGAACCGGGACATTATGAAAATAACTAAATGGCCGGATGAGTTTAACAATTGTTTGGAGGTGGATGTCGCGGCTGCCGTTGCCGAAGTCTCAGTTCCGGCATTGTGTCTCTGAACTAGTTGTATTCTCGCTGCTGCCTGGTTTTCCGATGACCGTCAGTCTGTAATCTTAAAATGTAAAACCCTGCGACCGCCTATGAGAAAAAACTTAGATAGATTGTTTATTTATTAATTAGGTGATTAATTGACAGGAGCGGATATTTCGCTGCGCTGATGAACTGCTCTCTGGACTTGGACTGAGTTACCCCGTAAATAAACGTGTTTGTGCAGCAACTTAATATCATCAGCATCTCCCCGGAGTGTAGAAGTATGTATTCCGAAACGTTGTAGTCATTTTGATCCAATCCGGCGATGATATAATAAAGGAATTCGGCAACATTCACCGACCACAGGATGATGAAGCTTCCGGAGATGGTGAGAAGTAAGATCACAGACCTCCTCCTGCTCTCCATCTCCGGGTCACTGCGGTTCTCCGTCTTGTTCTGACCCCTCAGCCCCTTACGGACGCGACTAGTCACCAAAATGTGTCTGACTGTCAGAGCGTTGAGCAGTAGTATTAACACGAACGGGAGTAAGGGCGTTAGAACGGTAGATAACCATCTATATCCCACCCACCCTAGATCTGTATAGGCGTCTGGCTTCGGAATACAGTCCCAAGGAATATTGTCAATCAGTTTCGCAGGATGATAGATAAACAAGTGGGGCACATTATGTAAACAGAACAGAAATCCGGCTGTTGACAAAACCACAGCCGCAGTTTTCCCGCTGCAATACTTTGCTCTCCATTTCTGACAACAGATGGCGACAAACCGATCAAACGTAAAGCTGACGGTGAACCAGACAGAACAGTCTGTGGCTGCCGTTGCCACGGCAGAGATCACACTGCACACGGGGGTAATGTCCAGGAATGTACCGGGGAAGTAATAATAACTGATCCGCCACAATATCACACGAAAGATAATGGTTAGTAGATCCGCCGTTGCCATGGCTACCAGGTAGCGCGTGGTGCAGGTGGAGAGGCCGCACTTGCCCCGGGAGAGGATCACAATCGCCACTAATTTCACTGGGGGAACAGAAAAAAAGAATGAGTGAGTTACTGTCTCGCCGCTCCATGAGTATAGATAATTTGGAAAATGAGAACAATCAATCTTTTCAGGCAACTCATTTCGGAAGGTGTAAAAGTTGTAAAGGCGATTTCACAAATTCTTCACACGAATGCACGCGGGGTGAAACGGTGCGGTATTCTGTACTGGGAGAAGAACAGAGTTTGGGAAGGAGGCATTGTGAAAGGATCCCCAAGGGCGCTTGGAAACATAGAAAGATAGAAAATCTACAGCACAATACAGCCCCTTCGGCCCACAAAGTTGTTCCGAACACGCCCTTACCTTAGAACTACTTGGACTTACCCATAGCTATTTTTCTGAGCTGCATGTACCCATCCAAGAGTCTCTTAAAAGACCCTATCATTTCCGTTTCCACCACCGCTGCCTGCAGCCTATTCCACGCACTCACTACTCTCTGCATAAAAGACTTACCCCTGACATCTCCTCTGTACCTGCTTCTAAGCACCTTAAAACTGTGCCCTTTCGTGCTAGCCATTTTAGCATTTGAAGATAAACTTCTGACTATCCACAGATCAATGCTTCTCATCATCTTATACACCTCTATCAGGTCATCCCTCATCCTCCATCGCTACAAGGCGAAAAGGCCGAGTTACTCAACCTATTCTCATAAGGCATTCTCCCCAATCCAGGCAACATCTTTTTAAATCTCCTCTATACCCTTCCTGTGGTTCCACGTTCTTCCTGTAGTGAGGCGACTAGAATTGAGCACAGTACTCCAAGTGGGACCTGACCAGGTTCCCATATAGCTGCAACATTACCTCTTGGCTCTTAAACACAATTCCACGATTGATGAAGGCCAATACACCGTACGCCGTCTTAACAGCAGTGTCAACCTGCGCAGCAACTTTGAGTGTCCAATGGACTTGGACCCCAAGATCTCCCTTATCCTCCACACTACCGAGTCTTGCCATTAATGCTATATTTTGCCTTCATATTTGATCTACCAATAAAAACCACATAACACTTATCTAGGTTGAACTCCATCTACCACTTTTCAGCCCAGTATTTCATCCTATTAATGTCCTGCTGTAACCCCTGACAGCCCTCCACACTATCCACAACGCCCCCAACCGTTGTGTCATTAGCAAATTTTCAAACTCTTCCCTCGACATCCTCATCCAGGTCATTTATAAAAATCACAAAGAGTAGAGGTCCTGGAACCGATTCCCGAGGCACACCACTAGTCAGCAACCTTAACGCAAAATACGACCCGTCTACAACCACTCTTTGTCTTCTGTGGGCAAGGCAGTTCTGGATCCACAAAGCAATGTCCCCTTGGATCCCATGCCTCCTTGCTTTAGAGAAAGCAATGTAAGTTTCCTCCGTCAGGGTTTGGACCTCGGCAAATTCCTTAGCTGTGGTGATTACCGCGTTCCTGCCACCGATGTTCTGGCAAATTTCACGCTACAGCGAAGTTGTACATTTACAAAGTTGAAAGGGAAATGATTTTCACTGCGTCCTCCTAGACTCCTGATTTGTCACCCGCCAACAGGTCCACGCTTGGGTCACGTCTTTTAAATTCAGTAACTACCTTTGGCCGGGTTTTGTCAACGAATCCGATCAGAATATTCAAAATTTACTTCTTAAGGATTCTGAATGACTTGCCGAACTTTCTTTTAAGTATTTTGCACGAGAGTGCTTAATACATCAAAGTCACTACTTCAAAACATCTGCCTCTTTCGGGGTTGCTCCAAATTACAGCAGCTTATTGTTTCAAACCGGTGTATCGAAGGAACCTTACCCCATCTGACCCCCAACTGACACCGCTGGATTGGCTCTTAACTCCCGTTTCACCAGGGATAGTAGGCCCTGGACACAAGACCTGCTACTATAAAACGCACACAGAGTCCGGTTTGACTTTATAATCGTTCGGAGTACATGTTACGTGATGTCTACCACGCTCCCCTGAATCTCAAAGGCGATTCGTTTACCGTGTCCCCTTTCAATTTGCAGTAGTTTCTTGGAATACAGCAGAATACCATGGAAACATGTTTCGCTATTGATACGTAATAAAAGAAAGCAGCAGGGAAAAGTTGACGAGCGCGCTGGATTATCGGAGTTCACTGTGACAGCGGCTTTGCAATGATATTAAAACTGTCTGTCATGAATCCACAACATGAACCCATCTTTCCGATTCTCGATTGTTCATTTCTTTCAACTGCCGGTTGACTCTGTAAACTGCAAGAGAACTTCCGACCGAACACAATGAATCCACAAAATAAGTCTATCTCATCGATCTTCCTCCCTACCTCTGTTTCAGCCGCCGATTTATTTTCAGCTGAGGCGATGGATTAAACCGAAAGGGAACTACTGAACAAACGCAGAGTTTTGTCACAATGTCTGCACCGCATTCACTGATACACCGGCATTTCAGCAACTGAACGCACAGAACTACAAACCTAAGATCGTCGCTGTTCTTACCTGGAACGCCAATAACGGCAATGATCATGTAATATATCTTTCTCACACTGTACAATGTTTGAAGCATGCTGTGAGAGATTCAGCCTGTCATCCACCAGCCCGCGATCTCGCTGAGGAAACTCTGAGCTGATGAATCTCCACGGTCATTCACTTATACTCGCTCCAGCACGTTGAATATTCAATACCACACAAGGCTGACGTGTCTTACAACAGCTGGGGTAAAAATAAACATGACGTAATGCGAGTAAAATCCCAATTGTGATGAATTGACAAGAAATTGCGAAATCTCAAAGACGAAGGAATGACGATTCGAGAAGTCAGTGAATGCTGTTTTGAAACACTCTAAGGCGGATCTCTCGCTTTCATGTTTGTTATTGTTGAGCCTGTGCATTCCTAAAACCCATGGGTTTATCAAGATGGACCAAAGCTGTCCTGTCATTGTGCTGCTCTGTTTCACTCTGGAAATTGCCCCGGTTATAGATCTTGCAAACAGAATATATAAAGAAGAATTTGTTAGTCCGTTGCCACTTCTGCTGCTGTGGTGAGGCCACACAGTTTGGAGGAGTAATGATATATTCCGTCTGGATAGACTCCAAAAGGATGGCAAGATCATCGATTTATCAAACTTCCATTATTTTACCCGCCCACCATGCCACCCCCATTCCGGTTTCCCTCTCTTACCTCATCCCCTTACCTGTCCATCAACTCCCTATGTTACTCCTCCCCCTTCCCGTATGTCACCGTCTTGTATTCTATCCTATCAGATCCCCTCTTCTCCAGCCTCGGAATACCATTACAGTTCTTTAGTAGAGCAGTGCAGAATATGTGGCATCCATTGCCACATGAAATGTTGATGCCAAATCATTGAGTTTAGTTAAAGCGGATTTTGCTTAAAAATCTTGACTTGTAAGGGTGTCAATAGTTACTGGAAGAAGGCAGGAGATTTTACTTTCAATTAGTTAGAGATGTGGCGCAGAACAGGCCCTTAGAGCTGAACGATCCGTCACCCCACCCCCCGGAATCCCACTTATTGTTCCCCAGCCGAATCACGGTCTGCAGGGCGAATGCTGTCACACCGGTAGCTTCGCTAACAAGGTCAGCAGGATGAAGGAATTCATTCTTGATTCGGGAAACGGGAGGGAATACACCATTTCTCGTAGAATCGTCTGTTGTGGAAAGAGTGAGCAACTTTAAGTTGCTGGGCGTGAGCATCTCAAATGATTTTTCTGGGCCCAGCAAAATGATGATGCGCTCTCGAGGAAGGTACGCCAGCAACTCCACGTCCCTACTTCATTAGCAGCCGAAGCAGATTTGTTCCGTCACTAAAGGTTCTTGCAAATATTCACAGATGTATGGCGGAGTGTGTTCTCACGGATCTCGTCACACACTGATATTCTGTAAATGATAGGATCGCAAGTATTTATAGACTGTTTCACCTGTTTCAGCACGGATCAAACTGATATGACATGTTTAAATGACAGCATCGCAATTATTTACAGAGAGTTTACCCTGTTTCAGCACGGCTACAACCTGGCATGATGTCTGTGAATGAGAGGATCACGTGTATTTAGAAAATGTTAGACCATAAGATATAGGAGCAGAAGTAGGCCAATCGGCCCATCGAGACTGCTCCGAGCCTGTTGAGCCGGGTTCATCACGGGCACATCCTGATATTCTGTAAATGACAGGATCGCACGTACTTATAGAGTGTTTACAATGTTTCATCATTCGCACAATATTCTCCGCCATCAAAGTTATCTTCAAGAGACCGTCTGATGTAGGCAGCATCCATCAATAAGTATTCTCACCATGCAGGACATGCTCTCGTCTCGTTACCGCCATCGGATGGGAGGTAGAGATCGACAATCGGCGTTCCAAGAACCGTTTCACTCAGACTTCTGAATGGACAATGGACTCATGCGCAACACTTACGTGTTTATTTTTTCAACTATTTATTTGTTTTTGGGAACTTGGGTAACCTTACACTGCACTATTGCCGCAAAGAAACAATTTTGACGACGTACATATGTCAGCAATGATAAACCTAATTGTAATACTCATTAAATGTTACAGTGATAATGGGGACTTGGATCTGCGGGAAGATTGGAAAATCAGGCCGGGATTGGACTGCAAGAATAATGAAGACGGATTTTATTGAAACCCGCCGGATACTGAAAGGAGAACGACCGATTTGCCAGAACAGCCTCGGACTGAAACCTCGTCTTTTAGATCTCAGATAGGATGAAGATTCTTGAGAAATGAAGTGTTGGACCTGTGGAATGTGTTTTCAAAGAGGACTTTGGAAGCCAACTCATTTTGTTTATTGAAGATAGAGATGGATAATGGAGCTAGCTGCTACTGTGAGTAGGCAGGAGACTGGTTTTGATGAACTAATCAGCTGTCAGTAAAAGAACACACACAAAATGTTGCAGGCAGCTAGCTCGTCTACAACACCTATTTATACATATGAATAAAAGATCGAAGTTATGGACTGGAAGGGAAGGGGAAAGACGCTGGGGTTATGAAAGGTGAATGGAGGGTAAAATAACTAGAAGGCGACAGATGAAGCCAGGTTAGTCGGAAAGATAACGGTCTGGTGATGAAGAATTCTGATAGGACAGGAATAACGGCCATAGGATAGATATCGGAGGGAGGTGTCCCGGGGGAAATGATAAGTAGGTGAGAAGCGGTAAAGTGTGGGGAATAGAAGAAGAGGGGAGAAGCAGGTTTCTTATTTTTTTCTTAAACGAAAGTCGAAATCTATATTAACGTCATTAGTTTGGATGCTACACAGACTGTATATAAGTTCTGGCTCCTCATCTTGGTACAGGAAAAGGGCACCGACCGACATGTCGGAACGGGAAAAGCAATCGGAATTAAAATGTTTGGCCTCCACTACAAAACAAGTGCTGTCTGGGACCCGGTTTAGAAAGTATATTAGACCAAGGAAGCACCATGTTGCTCAGCGGATTTGTGAAAATGACAGAAGCAGTTGTCCATTTTTGTAGGTAACATATCTGAGAAAGCTTCTGATGTGTTCAGCTGGACAGGTGTTCATGGAGCAACACTCTCTCTGCTTCGTCAATTTATAAAGTTTAGAGTTCGAATCAAATTTATTTCCCCCAATTTCATGCCTTAGTCTCTTCTGCGACTCCCCCGTTTCTCAAAAGCCACCAGAAGTCCCGCTTGGCGCTCTTCTTTAAAACTCTGCTGCTATTCTTGTGCGCCTATCCAGCAGACTACATCAAGGAATCCGATGAGAAAATTCTCATTTTCGTTTTTAAATATACGGACTGACCCACCGAAGTTTCAAGTATTTCACACGAGAACCAGAATCAGAATCAGATTTAATCGCCAAGTATCTATGCACATACAAGGAATTTACTTCCGGCAGATGTTGTCTCTCTGCTCATAACAATAATAATGATAAATATAAATTAAAATATAGATTATACATACAGGTAGTGCAATCCAAGTAATAGTTAGCCGACAGTTAACCGGCAGTTAACTGTTCAGCAAAGTGACCGCAGTAGGGATAAAACTTCTCCAGTGCCTATTAGTCTTAGTCTGGAGGGATCTGAAGCGCCTAACTGACGCTTAGCAGAGAATGCATAAACCATCCAATTTCTTAAGAAAGTATAATGTAATTGCTTCCAAATATCTGCCTCCCCTCCCTCGGGTTTGCTGCAAGGAACTGCGGCATTATTCTAAATGCTTCGATGTTTATTGTTCCAGAGTGTTGCGTGAAGGTCTGACCTCCAGCGGGCACGGCTGGGTTGGCTCTGAACGCCCTCTTCACTTCACAAAATAGGGCGTGGAGGCAAACACTAAAACGCACAACGACCCTTATCTGAATTTCGAAATTCCCAGTGGTTCGGATTCTAATACACAAGTGATGTCTACCATTCCTCCCCAGAAACTCGCCGGCGATTGCTTCCCGCATTCCCTTCAAACTTGCATTAATTTTTCACAAAGACAGCAGAATAACCTTGTATTTGAATACGGAATAACACCAAGAAGCCCGTAAGGATGCGGAACAGGCTGCATTCCTGGAGTTTAATTCGAGAAGCGAGATGCATTGATAAAGCAAAAGTGCTTGCCATGAATCCACAAAATGTATCCATGCCTCCCATCTTCCAATCTACGTCTGTTTCAACTGCCGGTTTATTTTTAGCCGGGGCCACGGATTAAAATGAAAGTGAACTTCTGAACCAACACCAGGTTTTGTCACAATGTCTGCTCTGCACTCACTGAGACACCCGTTTTACAACGCTGTCAACAACTAAACTAAACGAGCCCACAGACCGCACACTCAGAACTGTTCGTTCGCCTTTACTCTTACCAGGAACACAAATAACGGAAATAATCATGTAAAGTATCTTTGTAAAACCGTTAAGTGTTTCAAAAATGCTGAGTGAGATTCAACCTGTCTTCCACCAGTCCGCGATCTCGCTGAAAAAGCTGAGCTGATGAATCTCCACGGTCATTCATTTATACTCGCTCCAGCACACTGAATATTCGATACTACAGAAGGCTGACGTGTTTTCCAACAGCTGGAGTGGAAATAAACTCGATGTCATTGATGAAAAATCCCAATTGGGATGAGGATTGATGCGAAATCACAAAATATCAAAGGCGAAGAAATGGCATGCAGTGAAGAGAGTTAAAATAAAAGAACTTCCAGGCTTACGAAGGTACTGACCGCAAGCAAACTGTTAATCATTAACAATTAATAATTGTTACCAATCGATCGGGCGCCTCAGCTCTATGCAGAAAAAAAGCGAGAATTCTTAGAGGACAAATATTTCAGTCCATCTGCCGACTCCGTTTGCGACGTGTTTGCCCATGGCCTTATCTTGTGCCATAATGAGACCACTTTTAGTTTGGATAAGTTACACCTCATAATCTGTGTAAGTAACATCTAATCTAATAGCATCAACACCGACTCCTCTAACATCCGATATTTTATACGAATTCCTTCCCTCTTCCTCATATCTCCACTCTGGCCTCTCACACCTCTTCTCCTGTTCTGCAAACCTGAATATCCTGGGAACTTCTGCTTACTTTTCCAGCCCTGCTGAAGGGCTATGATACAACACGTAGACTGTTTATTCATTGCCATAGATGTTGCCTGACCTACTGATGATCAGCAGTGAGTCTCCCCTCTCATCACACACCAGTTCATTCCACGTCATGTAATCATCCATTCAACCGCTAACATCCCTACTCAAATACCAACCACTCCTCCCTTTGCACAATGATTACTACATTGTTATTACAAACCTATTCTCGCCTTCCTCCACACTCCGGTTAATATCTCCCGTCCCCTAACATCCTCTTGCTCTACACAATGATTGCTACACTAGTGTTACAAACCCAGTCTAAATTTCCCCAATACTCTGATTAATATCTCCCGTCACAAAACATCCTCTCCCTCCGTGCACCCATTAACTGCCAATGAGTATTGTCACACCTAGCCCTCCATTCGAAAAAAAAAGATTAATTTCGCCGTCGATTCGCACTCTCTCTTCGCTCCCGTACACACATTAATATCTCTTCCTGCATCATGTCACTTCCTCACAGCAGACATGAATTGATACCCGAACCGACAGAATTCCAAACTTCCCTTTATCCATTTTCTCTTGTGTCTCTCACCTAATATAATTCCCGAATGTACTTCCACACACCCCTTAACACTGTACCCAGTATCATGGTTTTCGGTCCTCCCTCAACCCACACACTAATAAAGCACTGTCTATTTAATGTCTGGACTTCATCCACACGGCCATTAATACAATGATTAATATAATCTCTCTTCCCCTTTGAAATAACGACGAACTCAATATTTTCCATCATTCTGCACGGTGAAAGACAACAGCAGTTTGCGGATGTCATTGAGAGAAGAGAGTGTAATTGCTATTACGAAGGAGAAGGTGCTGAGAGGCTGAAATATGTGAATTTAGAATCACTACATCAGCTGGACCAGATGGAGGTGACCAGGATGTTCTGACTGTCACATTCACGTTTGATCCGTTTGTCGCCATCCGCTGCCAGATGCAAAGTATTGCACCGGGAGGGGGGGGGGGCGGGGGTTGGCTGTGGTTCTGACAACGACCTGCGTTTTCTGAAACACCTGGCTGAGAACCGCATTAGTGGTGAAGTTTGAAAAATCATTGGATTTTGGAATAGTCCGCAGAAGTAGAAAGTAGCCAATGTCAATCCACTCCACTCTGAGGAGAGAGGTGGGCAAACGACAGGAAATAATAGGCTGGATAGCCTGGCCTTAGTGGTTGGAAAGATGTAGGGCTCCATTGTTAATGATGAGATTCCTGCTACGTCGAGACTCAGGATAAAATGGGCCGGATTTTACCATGGTTTCGAAAGGGGAAATGCAGCTAGGTAAATCTGTTGGTATTCTTTGAGGAAATCAAAAGGCAGATTCCATAAAAGATACCCAGTGGATGTTGTTTACTTAGATTTTCAGAAGGCTTTTGACTAAATGCCGCACTTGAGGATTCTAAACAGGATAAAACGCCTTTACTTCATCCACACTCCGACCAGACTGATCGGCGCTCGCTTCCTTGTTCATAACGGTTGTAAACTCGATGATGGAGACCATGTTTAATAGGGATCTGTCCCTCAATAACCCGTGGGATACAAAGAGCATTAACATTTCCCCACTGTGCTGCATTTAGCTCTGTTTTGTCCGGAATCACTTCCACGCTTCATTCACGCAATAAATACTTGTTTTGATTAGACCACTTAAATTAAAGATAAACTTTATAACTTCAATAGCATGTTGCTTGAAGACTTCTGATACTTGATAACAGGAACTAAAATGTAGCAGGTCTAGTTGTCCAGTGACACCGTGTGACACGGTACGGACCAGCCAATGACGAGAGTGCAGTGTTTCCATCTTCCAGGACGCTGACATGGGGTTCGACTTGTCGACTTCGCCACCTGAGTGCAGCTGTCGTAGCCACCCAGTGTCAGCGGAATGGAATCCAGATTGTCCAGAGCCGGGCAATTCCTTTGATGTTTTTCACACGGAATGTAATCCAGATTGTCCAGAGCCGGGCAATCCCTTTGTTGTTTTTCACACAGAATGTAATCCGGATTGTCCAGAGCCGAGCAATTCCTTTGTTGTTTTTCACACGGAATGTAATCCAGATTGTCCAGAGCCGGGCAATTCCTTTGTTGTTTTTCACACTGAATGTATTCCAGATTGTCCAGAGCCGGGCAATTCCTTTGTTGTTTTTCACACGGAATGTAATCCAGATTGTCCAGAGCCGGGCAATTCCTATGTTGTTTTTCACACGGAATGTAATCCAGATTGTCCAGAGCCGGGCAATTCCTTTGTTGTTTTTCACACGGAATGTAATCCAGATTGTCGAGAGCCGGGCAATTCCTTTGTTGTTTTTCACACGGAATGTAATCCAGATTGTCCAGAGCCGGGCAATTCCTTTGTTCTTTTTCACACTGAATGTAATCTAGATTGTCCAGAGCCGGGCAATTCCTTTGTTGCTTTTCGCGCGGAATGTAATCCAGATTGTCCAGAGCCGGGCAATTCCTTTGTTGTTTTTCACACTGAATGTAATCCAGATTGTCCAGAGCCGGGCAATTCCTTTGTTGTTTTTCACACGGAATGTAATCCGGATTGTCGAGAGCCGGGCAATTCCTTTGTTGTTTTTCACACTGAACCTGCCGCGCATACAATTCCACTTCTGGACAGAACTATGAATCAGTTCCCACGCGTCGCGTGTGATCAGATTTTGACACTTCACTGAGCCTCTGTTGAAGTGGAGAGCTCCTCACGACTGCTACGGAGATGCTGATCATCCGTTTGGGATTGTATGTCCCTTCTCTATGGAAAACGATTATTCTAATATGACCTCTGATCAGACCGACTCAGTGCTGCTGAAAAATGCAATTATTTCTGCTCTCCTGTCATATTCTTCTCGCTTCCTTTTGCGTGTTGTGAGTAATATCCTTTCGCGATACGGCGTTTAGTAGGCCGCTGACATCTTGGTCTGGTTTAACCAACGAAGCATATTGGAATATGGTGATTAAAATGGAATTAATGGAACATGAGTGTGATGGTGTATTTGGTGACAGTGCACCTCGATGGTACATGGTACGACACACAGCTGCCATGATCTCACGCGTCGCTCTTGCTTTCACTGTTCCTCTTCACTATAAATGTAACTGCCCTATGGTTCAGTCCCTTCCTTCAATAAACATCTTACCTGAGCTGAGGAGAATGGAAGAGACTGACGGAGACTGGCGACGAGCTGACCTAGAGCGAGAATTCTCTAATACACCGGTGAATTATTCTGAAGAGGGGAGAGCCACCCACTGGTGACCGACGGCCACGGCAATGGCCAAGGTGTATCATGTCCTTGCTTTACATCCGTCAGATAGTTCGTCACTACGGAATCAGAATCAGGTTTATTATCACAGGCATGTGTGGTGAAATTTGTTACCTTAGCAGCAGTGCTTCAATGCAATACATAATATAGAAGAGAAATAGATAAATAAGCAAACAAACAAGGATCAAATAGATGATAGATAGATAGATAGATAGATAGATAGATAGATAGATACTTTATTCATCCCCATGGGGAAATTCAACTTTTTTCCAATGTCCCATACACTTGTTGTAGCAAAACTAATTACATACAATATTTAACTCAGTAAAAAAAATCTGATATGTATCTAAATCACTATCTCAAAAAGCATTAATAATAGCTTTTAAAAAGTTCTTAAGTCCTGGCGGTAGAATTGTAAAGCCTAATGGCACATAAATACACACATACATAAATATTGATATGCATAAATACATTATTACGGACATACATATACAAATAAATACATGTATATTCAATAGATTAAAAATCGTGCAAAAATAGTGTTGAATATCCTGGCCTGACCAACCCACCACAACCAATGTTTATTGTTGTTCCTTGTTCCAGAAACCGGGCCGAGGGGGCGACTGTTTTGCAATATATTTTATCTCTTTCTTTTAAGCAGAATATGTTCTACTTAGGAGCAATGTGAGTGAAGGTGACCAGTGTTTGGGACAATGTTATAGACTATTATTGGGGATGAAGATTCGAGGTATTTCTAAGAACATGATAAAATGGTTCTAACCCATGTTTCATTTCTAGTAACCTCGGCAGTTGTGACCACATTTTTTGCATTCTATATCAATGACTTCGATGAAGTTGTTGATGGTTTTATGGCAGATTTAGGGGTGGGACAAAAACAGACGAGGGTCATATCCCATTGCGGTCATAGGAAGTCTAAAGAAGGGCACACAGATTAGGGAATGGCAAAAAAATTGCAGATGGAATACAATGCCGGAGGTACATAGGAATGCAATTTGGTAGAAGAAATAAACGATTTTATTAAGTTGTATATGAAGAAAATGATGACTGGAATGAGTATAGGACCTGTCGGGGATAGAAGATGAAACAAGCCTCTGAGCTCGGGGGAAGAAGGACAGGTGAATGAATGAAGACTTTAATTCATTATTCACCAATAAGAGGGGATACTTGCGAGGAGAGCGTTCCACGGGCCGACGTGCGACGACATATCGAGGTTAAGAGAGAGGCTGTACTGGAACTTTTGAAAAAAATTACTGTAGGTTAAATACGCCTTCTTATGTGGTCGGGAGAATAGTTGTGAATGGTGCGTTTTCTATTTGGATGTTGGCGCCAGTGTTGTCGTGCAGAGATCTGTTCTGAGACCCCCGGATGCCTGTGCCAGTGGTGCCCTGCGGAGATCTGTTCTGAGACACCCGGATTTTTGTGCTTTAAAAATGATGTGAAAAAGGAAGTGGAACGGTGAGTTATTGTATTTCCAATGATGTGGAAGTTGGTGGGATTATGGATAGTATAGAAGATAGTCAGAATTTACAGGAGGACAGTGACAGAACGCAGAGCAGCGCTGAGAAGTTACAGATGGAGTTCAACCCGGAAACGTTACGGAGTGAGTCACTTTGGGAAGATGAATTTGAAGGCAGAGGTGATATTTTCTCGAGTCAACCGAAGGGCGCACATTAGTAGATAGATAGATAGATAGATACTTTATTCATCCCCATGGGGAAATTCAACATTTTTTCCAATGTCCCATACACTTATTGTAGCAAAACTAATTACATACAATCCTTAACTCAGTATAAATATGATATTCATCTAAAAACACCCTCTCAAAAAGCATTAATAAATAGCTTTTAAAAAGTTCTTAAATAGTTTACTAAAATACATTGAATGGTAACTTAAGCTCAGTCCTAACCCCGGCACTTCAACATATCTTACCCCTGGCGGTTAAATTGTAAAGCCGAATGGCATTGGGGAGTAATGATCTCTTCATCCTGTCTGAGGAGCATTGCATCGATAGCAACCTGTCGCTGAAACTGCTTCTCTGTCTCTGGATGGTGCTATGCAGAGAATGTTCAGGGTTTTCCATGATTGACCGTAGCCTACTCAGCGCCCTTCGCTCTGCTACCGATGTCATACTCTCCAGTTCTGTGCCCACGACAGAGCCCGCCTTCCTTACCAGCTTATTAAGACGTGAGGCGTCCACAATGGAAACAGAGTGGTGAGACTTTCTCCAATAAGCCGAGAGCCGTTCATCTGTACGAGAACCACAATCGGTACGGAGCGGTGCGCTACAGGAGCAGAAGGAAGTGTGATTGACAGGTGAACTTGAACACTTCCGCTGTTCTGCACAGACTCATAGAGACGCTCGAAAGGCAATATACCTGACAGTAAATCAGGAGGAAGAAATACAACTTTGTGGCAAATGATACAACAGCCTGAGAACCTGCTGATTGATCATAGATTTTGCTGACTATATTTGTTCAAACAGAGAATGGATGGAGAAATAGTGGTAGAACTGTGGCAGGTCTGAGAATATCTTTAAAGTTAAATAGACTGCATCGTACGTCACAGGTATGGGGCGGACAAGTCATTCACTGGCAGAGGTCAAGTTCTTGCCAAACGGCCCATGTGTGCGCTGGAAATCATTGTTCTTCAAACTCTCCTCAGCCCTCGCTAATCTCCCGAGGACATTCTCCCTTTTTGACAACAGGTCTCTGGAATATCGCTGTGGATCTTTTAAAGTGTTTGGAGAAAAACGTGCAGTGTATTTTATTGTAACACATGTCAGCTCTCACTGTGATTTCCATCACTCAAACCGTCCGGAATGACTGGAACGAAGGAAAGACAAGATGATGAATGTTCCCCTTTAATAAAGACGTATTCTCCATTTCACCCGCCAGAACAAACTCCTTCCCTCAATTTCAGAAGCGAATGTGCTCCGTCAAATATTCCAAATAAATCGACTTCAAGCTGAATGCCTGATTTAAAAGCAACAATGACAAAATATATCTTCATTTAATTAGCTGAAGCCAAGTATCATGGAAAATAACATGGGGTAAAAAGCACATCATATTTTGTTTTAAAGTAATTACATTTTGCAAAATCCCTTGAGGAGTCAAATTCATGACACGGGGATTGAGTGAGTACAAATAGCTTAACTTAAGTGTTTGTGCAGTTGGTTGTCACTAATGTCCCTGACGTGATCGCCACGCTAATTGCCTCAGTGGAATTGCTCTCTCCTCAATAAAAGTCTGCTAAACCGATCACCAGTCCATCTGAGCAGCTGAAACGTTCCGTACAACTGAACGCTGATTCTGACGGAATATGGGATATGCGGCGATTTACTACATCGCGGCCATTTTCTATCCCACACTTGTAGCGGTTGGTGTCCCCGGTAAGATGCCGGAGCTGGTCACTTTATGTATGGTACCGTCGTTACTCTGCTGCGGTATCCGCACTGTTACTGAGCACAGATGCTATCATCGGCTGAAACGTGTTTCCGGAATGGAGGATTTAGGCATCTAATAGTTTTATTTTCATTTCTCATATTTCGATCGCAGTGTTTTCTTCTTTTCTCAATTAAGCTGGTGTCGTTATTGTCGTTGTTTCATAATTTGATCGAAGTGATTTTTCTTTTATCAATTATGTTCGTGCTGATATTGACATTGTTTCATAATTTAACCTCGCTAGGCTTTCTGAAGTGATGCCGGTCTCTGCTTTTCTAGGTCCGAGTCTCTATCAGTGCAGACACTTCGACATTATAACAACGTGGCAGCTTATTTAAATGACGGTCCAGTCTATTTACAACACGTAGGTCTGTTCTTCTGTAAGTCAGTAAATCAGAACTCGTGCTTTATATCTCCACGATGCCCCTTTGACACCGCTACAAATAATCCCGTCTGTTCTTTCACCTCTAATAATGGAAATGGTGTTGCTTACAGGAGCGATCGACTGCTCACCGGTACGTGAGTCGTGGAACTCGGATGCCTCGCTCTAAACTGTGGGAAGGTCGCCAATCCACTGACACTCACATCCGTCATTGTCCTCCAGCCGGAGTGCAGCGACCGAGACCGCACACACTGGGCTCCCGCTTTCCACTTCCAAACAGACCATACCCTGCATAGCATCGGTAGAATGGGGGCATTGAGGGAGCTGACCATATTTCTATTTCCTTTCCAAATTTCTTACAGTTAATTTAACGGCGATTGTGATCCTATCTCGGGGAAAATGCGGACTCTCCAAATGCATCACCCGTTACCTGGTTGGAATGGCAACAGCAGATCTGATGGTGGTTGTCGTTGTTGCTTTAGTGGAACAGACCAAGAATATCCACATTTATTCTAGATCACTGCTCATCACTCCTGTATGCGCTCTGACACTTGTACTTAAGGTTGCAACGACGGACTGTTCTGTTTCGTTCACGGTCAGTTTTACCGTCGATCGCTTCATCGCAATATGTTGCCGAAAGCTGCGTGAGCGATACTGCACCGAGAGAACAGCAACAGTGGTTATCGTGACCGTGGTTATAGTGTGCTGCGGGAGATGTGCCCCCTTTTACTTTGCCGTTGAACCTTACGTCATCATTGACAACACGCCGTGGCGGTGCACCGGCACATATGAATACGCTACTTCACCCGTGTGGAGAGGATATCAATTACTGATCAGTGTTTTAACACCATTGCTACCAATCGGATTAATCCTGGTGTTTAACGGGTTAACCGTGAGGCATATCGTTGTGGCAAATAGAGTCCGCAGAAAGCTTCGGCCCAACAGCGACAATCAGAAAGATGCCGAGATGGAAAATCGCAGAAAATCGATGATTTTGCTGTTTTCTATTTCAGCTAATTTCATATTATTGTGGACGCCCTCTGTAGCCCATACCCTGAAATGGCAAGCGCAAAACTATTTTTACGAGGACAAATATTTGAATTCCCCGGTATACATCCTACAACAATTTAGGTTCATGTTGCAAACACTCAGCATGTGCACCAATACTTGTATCTATACACTGACACAGAGGAAATTCAGAGAAGAGCTGAGGAATGGAATGAAGTATGTATTTACATTAAATGGCCATCTGTGTAGATAATGCCCGTGTCTTATGGCAATTCAGCGGAGTTTTCAAATAAAGCCGTTTTGCAATGAACAGGTTTGGCAACTTTGTCATAAACTCAAACAATCATGTCCCTGGTCGCCCGGAGATTGCAGAATTGGCGGAATATTGTCCACATCATAAGTTCAGGTTGGTGGCAATACAAGCGCTCATTGCTGCTGGCGTGAATATTACACTGGTTGAAGTATGTTTCAAACTATCACAGACACTCGACTGTCACTAGTGCAGGGATGGCTTCAGGGCTTTCCGAGTTTTAGGTGTTTCAAAATGGACAGGGTCGGGTATCAGAGTGTAAAGGGAGTGTGATGGGAAACCAGGGATGGTATCGCAACTGCAGAAAGGGAGGACAACGTGGAGCGCTCGTTTGTTAATAAAATGTGAGACGAACACAGTAACAATTGGAGTATTCTGTACAGCCGCCCTCTAACAAAGTAACTGCAACTGGAACAGTGAGGAACCGATCGGGAAGCGGAATTGGTCATTTTCCAGGTTATTTACATGAGTAACTGAAACATCCATAATGTTCTTTGGCATCTCTCTAGGGTAAAAGATTTAATTATGGCATAATTTCTTGGTAGTGTCCAGGAAGGATTCATGTCACTACAATAAGACAGGCGCACTAGCGAACAGTACGTTCCAGATCTAATATTAGAAAAGGAAACGGGTCAGATGACAGATCTCTGCGCGGGTCAGCATTTCAGAACGATAGGACAGAACTCCCCTCCATTTGCCTTGCCCAGGGATAGGACCAGAGAGTGTGGAATGTGTTCAATTGGGAGGTCAGCGATTTATGGTGCTGCCTGGCAGGAGTTTAGGAAGGTACATTGGGAAATGATGCATTCGGGGTATTGCGCAACAGATATGTGGGGATTGTTTAGGGAGCAGTTACACGGGGTTCAGTATAGGCTTGTCTCAGTGACGCAGGGAAAGGATGACAGTGTAAAGTAACCTTGGGAGACAAGGAATTTGGACAACACGTCAAGAGGAAGAAAGAACGATACTTACACAACAGGAAGAAAGGATCAAATAACGCTATAGCGAGTCACAATGTAGACAGGAAGGAATATAACAGTGGACGTAAAGGAATGATAGGGGGATTTGAGAAATCCTTGACGAGTTGCACTGTGAAGAACAGGAGGAGACTGGGGAGAGTGTGGGCAAATCAGAGGTTAAAGAGGAAAACTTGTGTCTGGAGACCAAGGAAACAGTGAAGATCCTTACTGAATGCATTGATCAATGTGCCCACAATGTAATAAGGCAGATATGCTCGAACGTGCCGACGCTGAGAAAGAGGATGCGCTGGAAACTTGGGAAAACATTATGATAGATGATTCCCCAGTGCCGGAAGAGTTATAGTCCAGCTAATTTTGGAAGGCGAACTCAGACATTGCTGAGTTTCTGGACAGGATATTTGTGTTTTCGCTGGCCACGGAAGTAGAACTAGAAGATTGGAGCGTGGAAAATGTTATTCATTTGTTGACGAATAATAACAGGGATACTTCTTGGAATTATAGACCCGGGAGTCTTACATCAGTAGTGGGTAAACTATTGGAGACGATTATTAAAGAGGGAATTAATGAGTATTTGGAGAAACGTAGTCTGGCTAAGGAGAGAAAGCATGGTATGTTGTCATTAATGAGCCAGATTGATTTAATTGAAAAAGTGAAAATAAAACTAACGGATGAACCAGGACAATCGATGTGGGTGCATTAATTGTGGTCAGGCGTTTGATCAGTTCCCCATAGTAGACTCATTCAGAAAGTCAGGAGGCATGGGATCGAGGGAAACCTGGCTGCGCTGATTCAGAATTGGTTTCCTAACAGAAGGCAGATGATGTAGTACACAGAATAAATTCTGGCTGGAAGACAAATGGCAGCCGTGTTCCGCATAGGGAGTCGAAACTTCGGTACACTTTACAACTCTATCGCGAGTCTGCAGTTACAGTGCTCCGAGAAATAGGGCTGAGTAATTAATCTTTTAAATCTGACCACACAGCGGCGCAGGATAATTAATGGAATTAGGGCTGACGACGTAAGCAAATGGCTGAGCTATTGACTGCACCAGCGCGTTTTCTGAACTGACCTGTCATTTACATATTACAGGGCAAATGCTACAATGTCTGCAAAACACCTTTTCCAGTGGAGCCCTAACGTTTAAAACCAGCATTTCAAAGTGCTCAGCAGCAGCTTCTGGCGCTTATTAAAAGAACCAGCCTTCCAAAATGTCAATTCTAAATTCCCAATTCAAGTACACACCAATTTATCCTAAAGCTAATTTACCTCTGAATCGTGGTTTTATCGTATCGAGTGTAGATACGCTCATATTTCGATCCATTTAACCCTGAATCCACACGGCTGGTGTGGAATCCGTGTCTCTCTCTGAAATCAATAATAAATGTAACACACAAACTACACAAACTGAAAACGCAGCGAAGGCAAAGCAAATATTCGGGCTGACACTTGTCTTCTTTCAAAAGCATCGCAGGCAATTGGAGAATACAAAATAAACAGTTTCAAAAGCTTCCATCTTCTTATGCTGTAACCATCCATTAACAGTCTCCATGCTTCAGTGTGTGTAAGGACAAAGGGATAAAACAGTATCAACGACTTTCTAGATTGTTCGGTGCTGTGAGACACTAAAGCTCTAACCCACACATACAGTCAGACAGCCAGAGGAAACCACTGCACAGAAACAGGGTCTTCAGCCCGTCCAGTCAGTGAGGAATTATTTAAACTGCCTACTCCCATCGACCTCACCCGGACCGTGACCATCCATATCCCTCTCATCCGTGTACTTCTCCAATCATCTCTTAAACGTTGACATCGGAATCTCAATTACCATTTGTGTTGACAGCTCTGTCTACACTCTGTCGACCCTCTGGGTGAAGAAGTTTCCCCTCATGTTTCCCTTAAACTTTTCACATTTCAACCTTCACCCAATATCTTCAGTTGTATTCTCGCCCAACATCAGTGGAGAAAGCCCGCTTGCATTTACACTCGCTATACGCTTCATAATGTTATCTACCTCTGTCATATCTCCTCTCAGTCTTCTACCCGCTCGGAAATAAAGTGCTGATATATTTAATCTTCCCTTTTAATTAAAAACATTCAGTCCCGGCAATAGCGGTGTAAATTTTTTTCTGCATTCTTTCAATCTTATTTGCATCTTTCCTGCAGATAGTTGAGCCCAGCCGCACACAATATTTTAAATTGGGCCCCAATAAAGCCTTAAACCACAGCAACGTAACATCCCAACTCCTGTACTCAGTACTTTGGTCTAGGAAGGCCAATGTGCGAAAAGCTGTTTTTGCGACCCTGTCTAACTGTGCCGCAACTTCCACTGAATTACGGTTCTGCATTTCCAGATTCGTTTATTCTATCGTACTCGTCAGTGCCTTATTTCTCGTTGGGTCAGACCCACCCTGGCTGGCCCTCCCAGATGCAACATCTAACACGTGTCTGCGTTAATTCCGATCTGACGTTTTTCAACCCATTTTTTCCAGCTGGTCCAGATCCAGTTTCATGCTCCGGTACTCTTCCTAGTTCTCAACTACACCCGTAATGTTGTTGTCATCGGCAAATTTGCTGATCTACTTAACGACATCATTATCCACATCATTGATAAAGATGACAAACAACAACGGACGCAACAACGATCCCTGGGGTACTCCACTCATCACAGGTCCGCAGTCAGAGAGACAACCATCCATCACCGCACTCTATCTTCCCCAACATAGTCAAAGGCCAATCCAATTTACTTCCTCATTGTGAAAGCCAAGCGACTGATCCTTCCCGAGCATCCTCCCACACGGAAACCTGACAAGGCTTTAGGGATGTTGAGATTTGTTTATAAATCCAAATATCCACGATGGCACTGGCGATTCACGCGACGTATTGCCGACAGCTCGCAAAATGTCTCGATGTATTTCAGCTGACCCACTGTCGCTGCAATGTGAAGCCCCTAATTTCCCTTTAAGAAACGTACTGTTGAGCTGTCTAAATTAATCGGCAGTTTAACGAACTGCTGAAGGACCAGATGGACTTGACTCTCGGGAATGCAGGTGCGGCACCTTTCTGCGATCAGCGAAGGTCAGCCATTACCATTGCCGGAAAAGAGGTCGGTTCGGAAGACTTCAAGCCAGACTAAATCGCCGGGCTATTAAGCATCCCCTGCCCGTCATCTTCTTAGCCAAAGGCCAATGACTTGAAAACAAGATGCATTATTTAAGCGCAACATTGCAGTTTCGGAGGGAAATGAGGGGCTGCTGTCTTCTCTGTTTCATGGAAACATGGCTCAGTTCGGTGGAACAGCCGGAAGGCTTCTCAGTCCACCGTTCGGAGAAGATAAGACGGTATTGTGGTGCTGGTGGGGGGGCGGGGGTTGGGGGTGGAACGGCGGTGTTGTTTCATGATAAATTCTTCATGCTCTCCGTACATAGCGTTCTTGCCGCACCCTTGTTCTCCCAATCACAACATCCAATGATTGTGTCCTGTCGGTGCTGCTTACAGAGAGGTTCTCCTCATTGATCCGGGCGGCACTTCACATACCGCCAGAGCAGATGTTAAGCAAGCATACCATGTACTGAGTGCCGTGACCAGCAAACAAGGAACTGCCGACACTGAAGACTTTCAAATTATTGCGGGGGTTTCTGTCAGGCTTATTTAAGGAATTCTCGGCTTATTTGTCATCAGCACGTCATCCACAGTACCAGGGGCTCCCGCACTCTCGACCACTGTTGGAGCACGATCAGGAAAGCCTACCATTCCACCCCCAGGCAATATTTCGGGCACTCTGAACGTCTGGTTTTCTTTCTTCTACTTCCACCCAGGCGGAGGGTGAGGAACAAGACACCAGATCTACCGGCAACAATGTCGCGGGAATCGGAGGGCCAACTGCTGAATTGCTTCGAGGCGACAGACAGAAACAAAAATGACCCAGGGCTCAGAAGAGAATGTGAACGTCACAATCTTTATAAAGACACTGGGGAACGAGTGTTTCCCACTGATTCATTCAGAGTCCAGAGTGTTCCTTAACCTGAAGCACTGGGTGAACAAGAGATCTGCAAAGTGCTGAGCAGTAGATTCGTGGCAATATTTATCACATTTATTCATTATGTAGTGTTCTCGCACAGGTGTAAAAGAACTCTGAACTAAACAGCAAGCAGAAACCAGTCAATGAGGCGGTCCAAGTAAGATTAACCGTTTACTGTTCACTCTTCCACATTAACGTATGGTGAAAACTGTTGATAAAACAATACAAAATATATACAGCATTTGTTTCCTTCTTGACATCACATTTACATCATAAATACTTGCAAAAGTAAAACTACAACAACTATATTACATTAAAGAGCAACATACAGTCAGAATCTACCTACGCCATCGACTGGCTTTAAATACATCAACACAAGCTATCCGCAACTCTTTTAATAACAAAAAACATAAACTTTATCGACTGTTATTACTTTTAGCAGAATCAGCATTAACATTTTTAATTCAACATATCGATTATCTTATTAACTTACGGCTTTGCTTCTCTGATGTTTCTAGTGCGTAAAAAGAAAACTTTTCTCGCGCTGATCCTGCACACATAAGCCGCCTCCTTCCCGTTTCTCCAAACCGGTATTTTCCCACAAGACGCGGCGAAACCGGGTGTGACGTCATCGCATGCCGCGATATATCACAGACCACGAATTTACTTTAAACAACCTTAACGTTAACTAGAAAACGATTACAAACGAATTACTAAAGCGAAAATATAATAAACTAAACAAATGCCTTAAAGGCAAGACACTCCCCGCCTGGCCTTCGTAATACAAAACTTCAGTCTCTAAATCAGTCCTCAGGTAGAAGTAGGATGACTTCTGCAACTGGCCTTTAGTAGGTTTTCACATCACCCTGGTCAGAAGTTTTCCACTCAACCTTCCTGACATGTCCATCCCTACTAGGGAATGTGGCAGTGATTCTGGCAATTGGCCAGCAGTTGCGGGCGATTTGCTTGTACCTGAGCAGGACTAAATCTCCAACTTGAAGATTCCTGCAGGGTTCTGTCCACTTTTGTCTGTGTTGCAACAAAGGTAGATATTCATGTCTCCAACTAGACCAGAAACGATTTGCAAGATCCTAAACCTGTCTCCATTGCTTTGTGTACAAATCCTTATCAGAGAAGTCCCCAGGTGGAGGGGGAGCTCCTGCCTTTTGCGTAAGGAGCATTGATGGCGAGAGTATGAAGGGGGTTTCCGGGTCAGAAGACACAGGTAGGAGTTGTCGTGCATTTATAATGGCCGTGACCTCTGGCATTAATGTGCACAGTACCTCGTGGGTCAGTCGGGTGCGTTGCTGCAGAAACTTTGAATCAAGAATTCTTCTGGCGATACCAATCATCCGCTCCCATGCGTCTCCCATGTGAGAGGCGTGTGGTGTGTTAAACTCCCAGTTGCATCCCTGCTGACTGAGGTACCTTAGCACAGTTTTATCCATCCCCAGCTCCTTGGACGCTCCAACAAAGTTCGTGCCGCAATCCGACCTTAACTGTTTTTCAGGGCCTCTTAGCGCAAAGAAGCGCCTGAGAGCGTTAATGCAGCTGGATGTATCCAAAGATTCGATGACCTCAATGTGTACCGCTCTTGAACTCATGCAGCTGAACATGATGGTCCACCGCTTTCTCCCTGCTTGTCCTCCTCTGGTGCGTCTCGTAGTGATAGACCAGGGACCAAATACATCGAGCCCCACATATGTAAAAGGAGGGCAGGCTTCAAGGCGTTCTGGTGGGAGGTCCGCCATACGTTGAGCTTCCAACTTGCCTCACAGTTTCCTGCAGGTTACACATTTGTGGAGATTACAACAGGACAGTGACAGGACGCAAAGCAGAGCTGAGAAGTTACAGATGGAGTTCAACCCAGAACGTTACAGAGCGATTCACTTTGGAAGGATGAATTTGAAGGCAGATGTGATACTTTTTCCAGTCAACCGAGGGCCGCACGTTAATACGAGTTCCACAATGGAAACAGAGTGATGTGACACTCTCCAATAAGCCGAGGCCCGTTCATCGGTACGGGAACCACAATCGGCGCGGAGCGGTGCACTGCAGGAGCAGAAGGAAGTGTGATTGACAGGTGAGCTTGAACACTTCCGCTGTTCTGCACATACTCATAGAGATTGTCGAAAGGCAATATACCGGACAGTAAATCAGGAGGAAAAAATACAACTTCGTAGCAAATAATAGAACAGCCTGGGAACCTGCGGATAGTTCAGAGGTTTTACTTGCTACTTTGTTTCAGACAGAGAATGGATGGAGAAATAGCGGTGGAATTGTCGGAGGTTTGCGAATATATTCAAAGTTAAATGGACTGTATCACACGTCACGGGTATGGGGTGGTCAGGTCATTCACTGGAAGAGGTCAGGTTCCTGCCAAACGGCCCATGTGTGCGCTGGAAAACATTGTTCTTCAAACTATCCACAGCCCTCGCTAATCTCCCGAAGACACGCTCCCTTTTTGATCACAGATCTCTGGAATATCGCTGTGGATCTTTTAAATAGTTTCGAAGAAGTTAAGTGCAGTGCATGTCATTGTAACACGTCAGCTGTCACTGTGATTTCCGACACTCACCCCCGGTATGACTGGAAAGAACGAAAGAAAAGAATGAACGAATGTTCCCCTTTAATAATGAAGTGTTCTCTATTTCACCTGCCAGAACAAACTCCTTCCCTCAATTTCAGAAGCGAATGTGCTCCGTCAAATGTTACAAAATAAATCTATTTCAGATGAATGCCTACTTTAAGAATAACGCCGGTATAAAAATATCCAATTTAAATAGCTGAAGCAAGGTATCATGAAAAAAAACATGGAAAATTCACATAATTTTTTTAAAAGTAAAAATATTGCAGTATCCCTTGGTGAGTCAGATTCATGACACAGGTACAGAGTGATGAAAATTGTTTACGTAATTGTTAGTGCAGTTCGTTATCACTAATGTCCCTGGCGTAATAGCCACGCAAATTGCCTCAATGGAATTGCTTTAACCTGGATAAAAGTCTAGGAAACCGATTACCAGTCCATCTGAGCAGCTGAAACGCTCTGAACAACTGAACGCTGCTTCTGACAGAATATGGGATATCCGGCAATTTACTACATCGCAGCCATTTTCTATCCCACAATTGTAGCGGTTGGTGTTCCCGGTAAGATGCCGCAGCTGGTTACTTTATGTACGGTGCCGTCGTTACTCTGCTGCGGTATGCGCACTGTTACTAAGCACAGATGCTACCATCGGCTGAAATGTGTTTCCGGAATGGAGGAGTCAGGCATCTAATAGTTTTCTTTTCATTGTTCATACATTAAGTTGGTGCCGATATTGTCACTGTTTCATAATTTCACCTCGCTAGGCTTTTTGAAGTGATGCTGGTCTCTGCTTTTCTAGGTCCGAGTCTGTATCAGTGCAGACAGTTCGATCTTATACAGACGTGGCAGCTGATTTAAATAACGGACCAGTGTATTTTCGACACGTAGGTCTGTTCTGTAAGTCAGTAAATGAGAACTTGTGCTTTATATATCCTTGATTCCATGTTGTAACAGCTACAAATAATCCCGTCAGCTATTTCACCTCTAATAATGGAAATGGTGTTTCTAACAGGAGCGATCGACTGCTCACCGGTACGTGAGTTGTGGAACTCGGATGCCTCGCTCTAAACTGTGGGAAGGTCGCCAATCCACTGACACTCACATCCGTCATTGTCCTCCAGCCGGAGTGCAGCGACCGAGACCGCACATACTGGATTTCCAAGCAGACCATACCCTGCATAGCATCGGTAGACTGGGGGCATTCAGGGAACTGACCATATTTCTATTTTATTTCCAAATTTCTTGCAGTTAATTTAACGGCGATTGTGATCCTATCTCGGGGAAAATGCGGTCTCTCCAAATGCATCACCCGTTACCTGGTCTGAATGGCAACAGCGGATCTGATGGTGGTTATCGTTTCTGCTTTAGTGGAACAGACCAACAATATCTATATTTATTGGAGATCTCTGCTCATCACTCCTGTATGCGCTCTGACACTTGTATTTGCGGCTGTGACGCGGGACTGTTCTGTTTGGTTGACGGTCAGTTTTACCTTCGATCGCTTTATCGCAATATGTTGCCGAAAACTGCGGGAGAGATACTGCACCGAGAGAACAGCAAAGGTGGTTATGGTGACGGTGGTTATAGTGAGCTGCGGGAGATGTGTCCCGTTATACTTTGCCCTTCAACCTTACGTCATCATTGACAACACGCCATGGCGGTGCACCGGCACATATGAATACGCTACTTCACCCGTGTGGAAAGGATATGCAGTACTGCAGAGTATTTTAACACCATTGATTCCAATCGGATTAATCCTGGTGTTTAACGGGTTAACCGTAAGACATATCGTTGTGGCAAATAGAGTCCGCAGAAGGCTTCGGCACAGCAGCGACAATCAGAAAGATGCCGAGGTGGAAAAACGCAGAAAATCAATGATTTTGCTGTTTTCTATATCAGCTAATTTCATATTATTTTGGATTCCCCATGTAGCCCGTTCTCTAAAATGGCAAGCGCAAAACTATTTTTACGAGGACAGATATTTGAGTTCCCCGGTATACATCCTGCAGCAATTTGGGTTCATGTTGCAAGTACTCAGCATGTGTACCAATACTTGTATCTATACACTGACACAGACCAAATTCAGAGAAGAGCTGAGGAATGGAATGAAGTATGTGTTTACATTAAATGGCCATCTGTGTAGATAACGCCCGCGTCTAATGACAATTCAGCGGAGTTTTCAAATAAAGCCGTTTTATAATGAACAGGTTTGGCAAAAAAAGTCGTGAATTCAAACTTTCATATGCCTGGTCATCCGGGAATTGGAGAATTGGCGGAAGATTGCTGACCTCATACAGTTCAGGTAGGTAGCAATACAAATGTTCAATGCTGCTGGCGTGAGTGTTACATTGGTTGAAGTATGTTCCAAACTATCACAGACACTCGACTGTCACAAGGGCAGGGATGGCTGCAGGAATTCCGTGTTTTAGATGTTTCAAAATGGACAGGGACGGGTAACAGAGTGTACAGGGAGTGAGATGGGAAACCAGGGATAGTATCGCAGCTGCAGAAAGGGAGGACAACTTGGAGCTTTCGTTTGTGAATAGACTGGGAGACGAACACAGAAACATGATAACCCCATTTGGAGTTGTCTATACAGCCGTCCCTGCAACGGGAACAGTGAGGAACCGATCGGGAAGCAGGACTTGGACATTTGCCATTTTATTGGCATGGGTAACTGAAACTTCCACAATATTCTTTGGCATCTGCCCAGGGTAAAAGGTCTAATTATGGCATAATTTCTCAGTTGTGTCCAGGAAGGTTTCATGTCACTATGTCGACAGGCGCACTATCGAACAGTGCGTACTGGATCTAATATTAGAAAAGGAAACGGGTCAGGTGATAGACCTCCCGGTGGGCCAGCATTTCAGAACAATAGGACAGAACTCCCCTCTTTTTACCTTGTCCAGGGATAGGACAGAGAGTACGGAATGTGTTCAATTGAGGGTCTGCGAATTATGGTGCTGCCTGGCAGGATTTTAGGAAGGTACATTGGGAAATGATGCACTCGGGGTATTGCGCAACACAGATATGTGGGGATTGTTTAGGGAACACTTACACGGGGTTCAGTATAGGCTTGTCTTAGTGACGCAGGGAAAAGATGACAGTGTAAAGTATCCCCGGGAGACAAGAAAGTTGGAACAACACGTCAAGAGGAAGAAAGAACGATACTTACCGAACAGGAAGAAAGGATCAGGTAAACCTATAGCAAGTCACAATGCAGACAAGAAGGAATTTAAGAATGGACTTAAAAAAGTGATAGGGGGAGCTGAGAAATCCTTGACGAGTTGCATTGTGAAGAACAGGAGGAGACTGGGGAGAGTGTGGGCAGATCAGAGGTAGAAGAAGAAAACTAGTGCCTGGAGTCCAAGGAGGCGGTAAAGCTCCTCACTGAATACATTGATCAATGTGAACACAGCGTCAAAAGGCAGATATGCTCGAACATGCCCACGCTGAAAAGAGGAAGCGCTGGAAACTTGGAAAGCATTATGACAGATGATCCCACGGTGTCAGAAGGGATATAGTCTTTGTAATAGATGATTCCCCGGTGCCGGAAGGGATATAGTCTTTGTAATAGATGATTCCCCGGTGCCGGAAGGGATATAGTCCAGGTAATTTTGGAAGGCGATCAGATATTGCTGAGCTTTTGGACAGGATATTTGTGTCGTCGCTGGCCACAGAAGTAGAACTAGATGATTGGAGGGTGGAAAATGTTATTCATTTGTTGACAAAAGATAATAGGGATAGTTTTTCGAATTATAGTCCAGGGAGTCTTACAACAGTAGTGGGTAAACTACTGGAGAGGATTATTGAAGAAGGAAATTATGAGTATTTGGAGAAACGTAGTCTGCTTCGGAGAGACAATATGACCTGTTGTCCTCTATGGGTCAGATTGAATTATTTGAAAAAGTGAAACTAAAACAAACAGAAGAATCAGGACAGTCGATGTGGGTGCATTAGTCTTGGTCAGGCGTTTCATCAGTTCCCCATAGTAGACTCATTCAGAAAGTCAGGAAGCATGGGATCCAAGGAAACCTGGTTGCATTGATTCAGAAATGGCTTCCTGACAGAAGGCAGATGATGTGGTAGACAGAATAAATTCTGTCTGGACGACAAAGGGCTGCTGTGTTCCGCATGGAGAGTCGAAACTTCGGTACACTTTACAAGTCTATTGCGAGTCTGCAGTTACAGTGCTCCAAGAAATATGGCTGAGGGAAATAATCGATTTAATCTGATCACACAGTAGCACCTGGATAATTTATGGAATTAGTGCTGACGACATAAACAAACCGCTGAGCGACTGACTGCACCAGAGCGTTTTCAGAACTGATCTGTCATTTAGTTATTACAGGGAAGATGCTACAATGACTTCAAAACAATCTTTTCGAATGGAACCCTACAACTTAAAACCAGCATTTCACAGTGTTCAGCAGCAGCTCCTGGTGCTTAGTAAAAGAACCAGCCTTCCAAAATGCCAATTCCAATTTCCCTAATTAAGTACACACCAATTTATCCTAATGCCAATTTACCTGTGAATCGTAGTTCTATCGTAACGGGTGTTGATACGCTCATATTTCGATCCATTTAACCCTGAATCCACATGGCCGGTGTGGAATCCGTGTCTCCCTCCGAAATCAATAATAAATGAAACATTCAAAACTGCACAAACTGAAAACGCAGCGAAGGCAAAGCAAATGCTTGTCTTCCTTCAAAACCATCACAGGCAATTGGAGAATATACATTCTCTATACACGTCATAATGTTGTATACCTCTATCAAATCTCCTCTCAGTCTTCCACCTGCTCGGGAATAAAGTGCTAACTTATGTAAATTTTCCTTTTAATTCAAAACATTCAGTCCCGGCAATAGCCGTGCAATATTTTTTTCTGCATTCTTTCAATCTTATTTGCATGTTTCCTGCAGGTAGTTGAGTCCAACCGCACACAATATTCCAAATTCGACCCCAATAAAGCCTGAAACCACAGCAACGTAACGTCCCAACTCCTGTACTCAGTACTTTGGTCTAGGAAGGCCAACGTGCGAAAAGCTGTTTCTACGACCCTGTCTAACTGTGCCACAACTTCCATTGAATTACGGACCTGCATTCCCAGATTCGTTTGTTCTATCGTACTCCTCAGTGCCCTATTTCTCATTGTGTCAGACCAACCCTGGCTGGTCCTTCCAAAGTGCAAAATCCAACGCTTGTTTGCTTTAACTCCGATCCGCTATTTTTCAGCCATTTTTCCAGCTGGGCCAGATCCCGCTTCATGCTCCGGTACTCTTCCTCGCTGTGGACTACACCTATTATGTTGTTGTCATCGGCAAATCTACTGATCCAGTTACCGACATTATTATCCAGATCATTGATATAGATGACAAACAGCAACAGGCACAGTGACGATCCCTGGGACACTCCACTCATCACAGGTCCCCAGTCAGAGAGACACCCATCTATTACCACACTCTTTAGCTTCCCCATCATAGCCAATGGCTAATCCAATTTACTACCTCATCGTGAAAGACAAACGACATAACCTTTTCGAGCATCCTCCCCTACGGAACCTTGAGAAATTCCTGGCTGAAGTCCCTGTTAAACGGCATCCACTGCCTTGCCCTCCACACCATTCCTGGTAACTACCTCGGAAAGCTCTGTGAGATTGGTTAGACATAACCTATTACGCACTGGCCCATAATGACTATCGCTAATGTTCCTGTTTATCCAGATAGTTCTTGTCATACCCCATGACCAGGGTAGTCTCAACACCTCATTTCGTAGTTCTTGAAGAGTCCTTTCCAAGCAAAACTATCGATATCATGCCGCGGTCGGCACTCACGTTTATGGCCTCTTGTTTTTAAGTTCTCCTGCACTATTATCAGACGCATTGAGAGTAATCTGGAAAAGGAAGGCGTCGTAGCTTTAAATAATTAATCGATTCGACTTAAATAGTGAGATACTGTACCTAGATAGAGCATAGAACATAGAATATTACAGCACAGTACAGCCCAACGTCTCACGAGGTTCTGACAGCTTTTCAACTAATTTAAGTTCAAACTAACACATCTCCCTTCATCTGAATAAGAATCATAATAACCATATAACCATATAACCATATAACAATCACGGCACGGAAACAGGCCATTCCGGCCCTCCTAGTCCGTGCCGAACTCTTAATCTCACCTAGTCCCACCTACCCGCACTCAGCCCATAACCCGCCACTCCTTTCCTGTCCATATACCTATCCAACTTTACCTTAAATGACACAACTGAACTGGCCTCTACTACTTCTACAGGAAGCTCATTCCACACAGCTATCACTCTCTGAGTAAAGAAATACCCCCTCGTGTTTCCCTTAAACTTTTGCCCCCTAACTCTCAAATCATGTCCTCTCGTTTGAATCTCCCCTACTCTCAATGGAAACAGCCTATTCACGTCAACTCTATCTATCCCTCTCAACATTTTAAATACCTCGATCAAATCCCCCCTCAACCTTCTACGCTCCAATGAATAGAAACCTAACTTGTTCAACCTTTCTCTGTAACTTAATTGCTGAAACCCAGGTAACATCCTAGTAAATCGTCTCTGCACTCTCTCTAATTTATTGATATCTTTCCTATAATTCGGTGACCAGAACTGTACACAATATTCCAAATTTGGCCTTACCAATGCCTTGTACAATTTTAACATTACATCCCAACTTCTGTACTCAATGCTCTGATTTATAAAGGCCAGCGTTCCAAAAGCCTTCTTCACCACCCTATCTACATGAGACTCCACCTTCAGGGAACTATGCACTGTTATTCCTAGATGTCTCTGTTCCACTGCATTCCTCAATGCCCTACCATTTACCCTGTATGTTCTATTTGGATTATTCCTGCCAAAATGTAGAACCTCACACTTCTCAGCATTAAACTCCATCTGCCAACGTTCAGCCCATTCTTCTAACCGGCATAAATCTCCCTGCAAGCTTTGAAAACCCACCTCATTGTCCACAACACCTCCTACCTTAGTATCATCAGCATACTTACTAATCCAATTTACCACCCCATCATCCAGATCATTTATGTATATTACAAACAACATTGGGCCCAAAACAGATCCCTGAGGCACCCCGCTAGTCACCGGCCTCCATCCCAATAAACAACTATCCACCACTACTCTCTGGCATCTCCCATCTAGCCACTGTTGAATCCATTTTATTACTCCAGCATTAATACCTAACGACTGAACCTTCTTAACAAACTAATCAGAACTAATCAGAACCAGATTCAATATCATCGGGGTATGTGGTGAAATTTGTTTACTTTACTGTAGCAGTGCAATGAAACAGAATATAAATAAATTTAGAGATAAAAAAAGACATGAGCTGCAGGTGGCGGAGGGGAAGTGTCTGTTCCTGAATCGTTGAGCCTGAGCTTTCCGGCTTCTGTATCTCCATCCCGGTGGTAACACTGTGCAGAGGGCGTGTCCTGTGGTGGGCAACTTTAATTATGGATGCCACTCTTACAAGAATCACCCCCAGTAATAATGATCAGTGAAGAACAGAGAATCTGCATTTGCCAACAAGTAATTTTTATTATTTCAACTAACCAAGCACGTAGGTTTCACACGCCATCTTCACTCCATGATACTCAATGAACAGTCAATGAAGAGAAAAGTTATTACCGGGGAAAGGAGTCGACTCTGGCCAGAGAGACGAGAGATAGAGACTGGGGAGAAAGAGAGCGGGGACAGAGGCAGCTGAGGTAGAGGAGGGTAGAGAAAGACCATGTGGAGGGACGCCGGGGAAGTCGAGGAATCTGGTGTGTAGAGAGATCGGGGGTTGGTGAAAGATTTTCGATGGGGAGAGAGATCGGAGTCGGGTGTTTGGTGTCGGTAGAAAGCGGGAGGGAGATAGACAGGAGAGAGATAAAGTGCGAGGTGATGCATTTTGTAGGCTCCAGTAAGAGCGGGATGTCTACATTATTGATAAGGCTTTAGGAAAGTTGAGATTTGTTTATAAACCCAAAGATCCACGATGGCACTGGCGATACAGGCGACTTATTGACGCCAGCTCGCAAAATGTCTAGATGTATTACAGCTGACCCATTGTCGCTGCTATCTGAAACCCCTAGTTTCCCTTTAAGAAATGTACTGTTGATCTGTCTAAATTAATCGGCAGTTTAACGAGCTGCTGAAGGACTAAGTGGACTTAACTCTCGGTAATACAGGTGCGGCACCTTTCAGCGATCAGCGAAGGTCAGCCATTACCACTGCTGGAAAAGAGGTCGGTTCGGAAGACTTCAAGCCAGACTAAATCGAAGGACGATGAAGCATCCTCTACCCGGCATCTTCTTAGCCAAAGGCCAATGACTTGAAAACAAGATACATTATGTAAGTGCAGCATTGCAGTTTCGGAGGGAAATGAGGGGCTGCTGTCTTCTCTGTTTCATGGAGACATGGCTCAGTTCGGTGGAACAGCCGGAAGGATTCTCGATCCACCGTTCGGAGAAGATAAGAAGGTATTGTGGTGCTGGGGGTGGGGTGGGGGGCGGTGGAACGGCGGTGTTGTTTCATGACTAACTCTTCATGCTCTCCGTATATAGCGGTCTTGCCGTACCCTTGTTCTCCCAATCACAACATCCAATTATTGAGTTCTGTCGGTGCTGCTTACCGAGCGGTTCCCCTCATTGATCCGGACGGCGCTTCACATACCGCCAGAGCAGATGTTTAGCAAACATACCATGTACTGAGTGTCGCGACCAGCAAACAAGGAACTGCCTACCCTGAGGACTTTCAAATCATTGCGGGGTTTCTGTGAGGCTTATTTAAAGAATTCGAGGCTTATTTATCATCAGCAAGTCATCCTCTGTACCAGCGGCTCCCGCACACTCGACCACGGTTACAACAAGATCAAAAAGCCGAGCATTCCATCCCCAGACCGTATTTCGGGCATTCTGGAGTCTGATTTTCATTCTCCTACCTCTACCCAGGCGGAGGGTGAGGAACAAGACACCAGATGTATCGGCGACAATGTCGCGGGAATCGGGGGCCGACTACTGAATTGTTTCGAGGCGAGGACAGAAACAAAAATGACCCAGGGCTCATAAGAGAATCTAAATGTCACAATCTTTATAAAGACACCAGAGAAAGAGTGTTTCCCGCTGATTCATTCAGAGTCCAGAGTGTTCCTTAACCAGAAGCACTGGGTGAACACGCGGTCTGCAAATTGCTGAGCAATAGATTCGTGACAATATTTATCACATTAATTCATTATTATTCATGTATAGGTTTTGTTTCATATTTTGCTGGTTTGGTAGTTGTCTATTGCTGTAGTCAGAACATTATCAGTTTCCCTGGTGGTCTAGTGGTTAGGATTCGGCGCTCTCACCGCCGCGGCCCGGGTTCGATTCCCGGTCAGGGAATTAAGATATTGCCTGCTGTAATTTAATATGCTTATTTTAAATTATTTTGTGTATTACCTTGCTTCCACAACAACCCGATTCCTGTCTATGCTTAACCTGCATCCGCCTGATTCAGCACCATAACACCACAAAATATATGAGCAGAAGATGACATTGAGAAACATATCGCAGGTGCTGTCTCAATAAAGCTGGAAATAACTGTGCGAGGTCTTACAGACAATAACTTGCTATCGATACAATGTAGATTTGATCTTCTTCACTCCTCACTGCACCTCAATCCACTCAGAGATGCTGTCTCTCTGTAGAAGAGGGTGACCATACATTTCCCATATTGGACTCTGGTCCTACTCTCTCAGTTTGCCGACATCACCTTGACTCATCTGCCCGGGGTTATCACTGCTCAAATCTCAGTGAGTATTGTCAGGTCCAGCCGGGTTTATTGCCGTGTGCACAGGGACGGTGAGGGACAGGTACAATGAAACACTTGCAGCGTCATTGCAGGCTCGAAAAGACAGAGAGTACGCAGAACATAAATTGTACAATTCTGCATCATGAACAAACAATAGATATAAATCTTGTGCCAGTTTCAGACTTGGAAATGATTCATCAGGCAAACTGATGACATAGATTGCGAACTATTATATCCACGGGGTAGCATGCAGACCCAAGAAAGGCCTGTTTATTTCTTTTCTTTAAACAGACAGACAACAGAGAGAAGGGCAACTCTCTAGTCCTTTTCAGCCAGCCCCGGCATTCAATAAGATCAGGCTGGCCCAGACTTTTTCTCAATCCTACTCCCCATACCGCAGTTGCCGGACAAAAGTCGGCCGGTGTCCTCCAGCAAATCTTCTACCGTCTCCCCAGGTGAGAGGAGATAAACTTCTGTCGCCCGCCTTTATTTCGACGCCCTGACAGCGCCCCCAGCTTCGATCAGAAGCATATGGATATGAATGTTATATAATGGGACATTGTTATGAGTTTTGCTCAGTATTGACGGGACTTTGGGGAGGCAGAAGCAGTCAGAGTCTGTGGGAGGGAGCAACACGGGTGAAACCCTTTCCGCAATTGGATAACACGTTTAATTGGCATCTGCATACACGAATGGCAGCTAGGTAGTTGCACGTAGTTTGACGAGATTGGTTGATGTCGGACCATGACATCGCGTCAGTGACAACTGGCGAAGATGATTTGACGGAAGGTCAGCGAACCGATTTGTCTGTGGCAATAGGCGGGGTCGCTCGCTAGACAAGAGAGCAATGGGGAGTCTGTACAGTGAGTGATATGAAACGGCGAAACCTTTTCGCGTTCAGAGACCGTGCTGCCCACTTCAGAGAATCAGTCACAATCTCAATCTCCCCTCTCGCAGCTGCGGCTGGTCAATATATCTTATTGAATATGGAAATATTTTTATAAGTTGACAATTCAAGTGTTTTCAGCTAACCGAAATTTCACATGGTGGTCGTGTCATAACGGAGCACTGAACCAAAGTACAGGAGCAGATTTGTTTAAAAAATCGCTACTCCTTCATGTCATATTACCTGTTCGCCCCGACATTTCAGCACCAGTTTACACTCACTCCCCTGCGCTCCACCCGAGCTGTCTTGTAAAGGAAAATCTATAAACGTCCCACTGCATTCACGCAGTCCTTTCACTGAACACGAATATTGACAGCTAAGCGTTCGCTTCAACTTGTGAGGAAAGTGTGGGAGTGAGGGAGTGAGATGTGGAGAGAGAGAGAGAGAGAGAGAGAGAGAGAGAGAGAGAGAGAGAGAGAGAGAGAGAGAGAGAGATAATGTGTGTATGGGTGTGTTAGAGAGAGAGGAACATGGAAGTGAGGCAGGGTAGAGAGTCACATCGTAGACAGAACAAGGGAGATTTGAAAGGCAGTTAGAGAGAGAGAGTTACACGGCAATTTATCAATTTCATGTTCACTTTCGGCCACTGTTTTCCTCCCAGTGTTTTTTTTTTTTACCACCAGAGTAACTCACCTCACCGACAAAACGAAATGGATCTTTCCGTCCCTTCATTTAAACGCGAACGCTTCAGGACTCGTAAGTATTCTCGCCGTTTGTACTGAGGAGGAGAAATGGTTCATGCGTTTACACATTGCCTTTTAACAGAGCGAGCAGGAACACGTTATACTTATTGATGTCATTCTCCCAGTTTCTTCAATTATAAAGGCAAATAACATTAAATTAGTGCCATTAATTCTTCAAATTTCAAAGTTAGTTCTGATTTGTATTGCAAACACGAGGAAATCTGCAGATGCTGGAAATTCAAACAACAACAGACACAAATGTTGTGTGTGTTGTTGTCTGATTTGGACGCAAGGATTCTGCTCAGTGCGATAAATTGTCCGCTGTCTTACGTAAGGAAGTACGTTGGTGAACGAAGCGTGGCGCTCTGCAACCGTACAGTTGTAGAACACACTGGCATCAATCGCCCTGTTCCTACTCAGAATCTATTGTTAGACACTCGTTGCAAAGTAAAAATATCGTAGCTAAAAAGGCTGTATTGGCATGTCGATTTGGCTAGTTTCCACCTGTCCCCACCCATCAGCAAGTGCATGTTTCATTGCGCTTGTGTGTACACATAGATGTGCGCATAAATATAAATTTGAGTTCACTTTAACGTAATCACCAATTGCCTATAATGCATGATCCCTTCGGTTAAATCCCTCACCAGATACAGATGAATTTAGTCACTATCGGTTATTTTCGTGCAGTAGAAACTCGAAACGTCGACCAGCATATGCGGGTGTGAGGGGGTGTGGTGGAATAAATTTTCAATGGTTTGCGTTGAAGTACTGAATCAGGACCTCATAATCTGATATACATTCTAAGCTAAAAATGCTGCGAGAATTGAACTGACAGAAATATGGGATGTCAACTCCACAAATTCTCGAATCTCCCCAGCCGAGGGAACAGGATTTATTGAAGAAAGTGTTACCAGCTGTAGATCTGTGTTGGATACGGTACCAGAACTCAGTACCTCGAAATCCATGTCGTTAATGAAAATCGAATCGGGAAAGTACCGCGTTGAACAGAGAATCAGAATCAGGTTTATTATCACCGGCATGTGACGGGAAATTTGTTAACTTAGCAGCAGCAGTTCAATGCAATAAATAATCTAGCAGAGAGAGAAAATAATAATAATAACAACAAATGAAATAAAACATAATAGTAAATACACAAGTAAATCAATTACCTATATTGAATAGATTATGAAAAATATTCAAAAACAGAAATACTGTATATTAATAAAGTGAGGTAGTGTTCTAAGCTTCAAAGTCCATTCGTGATTCTGATTGCAGAGGGGAAGAAGCTGTTCCTGAACCGCTGAACGTGTGTTTCTGTCTCATAACCTTAGACACCCAATGTCAAGCCTAATATCCGGTGCTATCTGTGTCGACGTTGCTCCTTTGCAGATTGGAAGAATTTTTATCGGCAGTGTCATGACGGTCTATTATCGTCCTTCATTTATGAGCTGTCCTTACTGTGTGAGGCTGATGACGTGACGTAGCAAGACAGCGGGTTGCAATGAGAATATTCAGGCTGCAATTGGTTCGTTCAGTGAGGGCACAAACTGGACAAAAGTGTTTCTTTTGAATAAACAGGAATGCAGGAGGCCATGTACTTCGTTGGGATTAAAATAGTTGCGGTGAGACTGTCAAAGGAAACTGTTCACGAAACAGAGATGGCGAGCCGATGGGTGGATCAGGTATTTTGCAAGGCAACTGCAGATTGTCAACTGAACACATTTGGGGCCAGCGCTCAGACAGCATCCAGGGTGTTAAATTTTATTGGCACACTACACGCTGCTGCTTGTAGTGTGAGCGCTGCGAGCAGGGTTCGAACCTGCGCGGGGAATCCCCATTGGATTTCAAGTCCAACGCCTTAACCACTCGGCCATCGCAGCTCCATCAATGTTCAGCACCTACCGTAGCACTGCACCTGAAGTGAGGGTTGTACTTGATTTATTTTCGGTAACGGAAAAGGTGATTCATCGATCCAATACAAGTAGTATAATTCGACAGCTTTGGAATTTGTTTCAACACAGTTATGTCAGAACGTGAATGTGGAGGGATAATACTGCCGTCAGTATCGTAAATGAAGGAGATTTCCATTGTTGGGGATAAAGGTCAGGATCAGAATCAGGTCTATAATGACGGACATATGTTAACATTACAATGTTGCTTATATATTCTACCCCTCCTGAACCGAATGTTAAAATTGCATTTGCCTTACTTTACCGCTGACTAAGCCTGGAAGTAAACATTTAGGGAATATTGCACAAGGTCTCTTTGCACCTCTGATTTCTGAAAAACATCCGCATTTAGAATCTTTTTTATCCTTTCTTCCAAGGTGCATCACTGTACCACACGATGATTTATTTGACAAATCTCCGCCCTTTCTCCTCAACTGTCTTTGATCTTAAATGTGCTTCGAATCTTTTGAGTTATTTAACACGTTGAAGTCAGGCTGCCTTTTTTATATTCTCCTTTCTTCAGCCTAACTTCCTTCTTTCAGAGTGGAGTGACAGTCATAATTCTCCAGTCATCAGGATCTATTCTCGAATATCAAGTCAAGTCACTTTTATTGTCATTTTGACCATAACTGCTGCTACAGTACATAGCAAAAATGAGACAACTTTTTCAGGACCATGGGGCGTTACATAACACAGTACAAAAAAAACTAGAGTGAACTACGTAAAAAACAACACAGAATAAAACTAGCTAGACTACAGACCTACCCAGGACTGCATGAAGTACACAAAACAGTACAGGCATTACAATAAATAATAAATAATAATAAATAATACCGCTTAGTCAGCGGTAAAGGAAGGCAAATGCAATTTTAACATAATAATTTAATAATAATAATAATAATAATAATAATAATAATAATAATAATAATAATAATAATAATAATAATAAATAATAATAATAATAATAAGACAATAGGGCAGTAAAGTGTCAATCCAGGCTCTGGGTATTGAGGAGTCTGATAGCTTGGGGGAAGAAACTGTTACATCGTCTGGTCGTGAGAACCCGAATGCTCCGGTACCTTTTTCCCAGACGGCAGGAGGGAGAAAAGTTTGTAGGAGCGGTGCTTGTGGTCCTTCATAATGCTGTTTCCTTTGCGGATGCAGCGTGTAGTGTAAATGTCCGTAATGGCGGGAAGAGAGACCCCGATGATCTTCCCAGCTGACCTCACTATCCGCTGCAGGGTCTTGCAATCATTAATGGTGCAGTTTCCGAACCAGGCAGTGATGCAGCTGCTCAGGATGCTTTCAATACAACCCCTGTAGAATGCGATAAGATGGGGGTGTGGGAGCCATTGTGAATTTTCCGTCAGCCATGCTAGTGCCCCTTTCCAATCCACCTGGCCCGCTCCAGACTTGGGTCGCTGTTCTTTTCTGCCAGTAACGGTTCCAGGACTATTATCGTCCCTGATTTTATTTCTGCGAGTGACGGGGTCGAGGACAGTTATGGTCCCTGATTTCTTTATTCTGCGTGTGTGTCTGATCATAAGACCCTGGGGTATATTCAGACCGCCAAACGATTGAACTCCCGCCAGGCCCGTTGGGCATTGTTCTTTGGACGGTTCAAGTTTACCCTCACGTACTGTCCAGGATCCAAGAACGGGAAGCCGGACTCGCTATCCCGCCAGCATGATTCCAAGGATGACACCTCCATTCCCGAGACGATCCTCCCACCATCCTGCGTGGAGGCCACCCTCACTTGGGAGATCGAGGCTAAAGTAAAGGAATCCCAGCGGGACGACCCCGACCCAGGGAATGGACCCGGCGATCGCCTGTACGTGCCCGTCTCCGTCAGGTCTCAGGTTCTCCACTAGGGGCACAATCCCGGTTCACCTGCCACGCCGGGAGTGATCGGACCCTGGCTCTCCTAAGGAAGCACTTTTGGTGGCCGTCCATGGAGGGTGCACCCGTTCTTATGTCTCTGCTTGTTCCATCTGTGCCCGGGGAAAGGACTCTAATCGACCACCCGCGGGTCTTCTTCGTCCTCTACCTGTCCCTGGGTATCCCTGGTCACACATCGCCCTAGACCTCGTCACCGGTCTACCCCTTCCCGCGGAAACACCACTGTCCTCACCGTGGTGGACCGATTCTCCAAGGCGGTGCACTTTATGGCCCTCCCTAAACTGTCTTCCTCTCAAGGAACGGCAGATCTTCTCGTCTTCCGCCTCCACGGAATCCCCGCGGACATCGTATCCGATCGAGGTCCCCAGTTCGTCTCGCAGCTATGGAAGGCCTTCTGTCGAGCCTTAGGTGCATCGGCCAGTCTGTCATCCAGCTTCCACCCCCAGTCGAACGGGCAGACGGAATGGGTCAACCAAGACCTGGTGGCGACGCTACGCTGTGTAACGGCAAACAAGCCGTCGACCTGGAGCGGCCACCTCCCGTGGGTTGAGTACGCCCACAACTCTCTGGTGAGCTCGGCCATTGGGAGGTCTCCGTTCGAGTGCTCCCTTGGGTACCAACCCCCGCTGTTCCCCGCGCAAGAAGGGGAGATTGCCGTACCGTCGGTTCTGGACCATATTGATCGGTGCCGTAAGATTTGAGAGGAAACACGCACGGCCCTACTCAGATCAACAAATCGAAATACGAAGTGAGCCGACTGACACTGGACTCCGGCGCCGGAGGTACCAACCTGGGCAGATGGTGTGGCTTTCCTCCAAAGACATCCCGCTCAAAACTGAATATAGGTAACTCGCCCCTCGCTTCCTGGGACCATTCAAGGTTGAAAGGATTATCAATCCCACAGCGGTCCACCTAAAGCTGCCAAGGTCCATACGCATTCACCCAACTTTTCATTTGTCTCAGTTAAAGCCAGTTTCCGTCAGCCCCATGTGTCCCCCTGCTGAGACTCCCACACCTGCCCGTCTCATCGACAACCATCCGGCATTCACCGTCCGAAGACTACTGGATGTGTGCCGTCGGGGCCGGGGTCTCCAATACCTGGTGGACTCGGAGGGGCATGGTCCTGAAGAGTGTTCCTGGGTCCCTTGCTCTTTCATCCTAGACCCTTCCCTCATCCAGGACTTTCATCGGGACCATCCAGACAGGCCTGGAGGATCGCCGGGAGGCTCCCGTTGGTAGGGGGGGGGGGGGAGTGGTATTGTCATGGTCCCTTCTGGCACCTGGCTATCTTCCTCAGGAATTGGGCCTCAATCACCTCGTTTAGTTCTCAATCATTCCCATTTTCCACTAAATACAAACACCTGTTTTCCATCAGCAAATGCAGTATAAAAACCATATTATCACAACTAGAAGGTGCCAGTTCGTTGGTCGACTCGTGTTTGAGTAGCCTCACTCCATGATTCTTAGGACGATCATTTCTGAGTCTAACATCGTTCCTGAATTCTCTACTAAAACCAAGACTCAGGGTAAACACTCCCTTGGCACCCATTCCACGCCCGTGTTCAGCACTTGGGTTCGTTCCACCGCCATGTCCTTGTAATACTCAACTTATACCCATATTCCAGGGAATAAAGACCTGAACTATTTAATACGTGTTACTGAAAACGGAAAGAAAGGAACAGTGGGCAATGTTTTGTACTTATTGCTGTGCTTCAGAGCAGGGCGGGGAGGGGGTGCCTCGGGTCATTGCTCAAGAGCCCAAAGCATTAAGGCTTTGCACGGTTTCTGTGGTGTAGTGGTTATCACATTCGCTTCACACGCGAAAGGTCCCCAGTTCAATCCTGGGCAGAAACATTGTCTGGGTTTCAGTGCTTCAAATGAACTTGAGACTCAACTTTTCAGTTTGTGTTCAAGTTTACT